>NC_056733.1:626778288-626806023 GCF_019279795.1 Protopterus annectens
TCAAGGAGGGCTGATGGTCAAAAAGGTGGCATAGAGAAAAAGAAGATCCACAAAAATTTGCTCAGTGCAACATTACATTCCAGAAAATATGCTATTGTTTATTAGTATAATCAATGTGTCTATTGTAAGACAAAGTGAGCTAATACTATGCAATGCAATCATAAGCTAATAAAACACAGTAAAATGGTGATAAGCACAAGCTCAATGCAATAGCAATATGCTAGCATATCTCACCGTTATGCTAAGTTATACCACATACTGTAACAGTGGAAGTTAACATTCATTGAAATGATAGTAAGGTAATAATGTCCATAGTATTATCAACACGGCAATATTTTAAGTTAATTCTGCACACTGTAATGTTGACAAGGTAATGCTCTGAACTGTGATGGTGGTAACACTGCTCTCATGGTAAACCACCAAACCACCTATTAATGAAGGATAAAAAAAAGAACATGCAGGTTCTGATAAAGAATAAACTCCAAGAAAAAGTGCTGCCATGGAGACTTAATGGTGAACTACATGGATATTAAGTTAGACCTATAAAATTAACCTAGTACTAAGGACTAACAGTTGCGAAAAATGGCATCACATAACCAGACTTGTAAAATTAAACAAAGACCATCTTTTAATAATGTGGTTAGTGTTTTTATGAATCTATAAAAATGGAACTGGTAACATGGAAACAGGCCTGGGAAACAAAGCTAGTACCATACCTCCTGGAATACAAGGTTGATACAATGGAGAAAATTCTCTGAAAGAAAAATACCAAAGAGTTGGGGCCAAATCCAGTAGAGCAAAAAGTGATTATATCTATTAAGAGTATGCCATGCTCTCCAGCTGAATCATAATCATCCTGCGCTCACTTATTTTATTAGCTGCTAGCTTTGTCAGGCAAATTCTACAACAACTTCACATTATCTGTGCACACCTACCTCCATTCTTCATTATGTGCATCAGCATAACGAAAATGGGTCAGGTCTGGCTCAAGCTCCGTGCATTAGCTATCGGTAAGACGCTGCTCCTTAACTTGTGGGCACTACATGCCTGGAGATGTAGAATACTTTGCGATGCCAAAGCAGTCAATGCATCTCCAAATGATGACTTCATTTTGTCTTATTATGCAATATTCACTAATAATTAAGAAATTACAACAGCTGAAATATTTAAGCAGATGGAAGGCAGTAAAAATATGTACATTCTCATTTTGTTTTGCGTGTTACACTAAAATTGAAGCTATTTCATACAATATTACTTTAACTAGTGTAGAGGAATAATCAAACAGTATACTAGAGTTAGCAATTTCATTTAAATATCAAAAAAATGTCTGGCTGCACTTCGGAGCGAACTTGCAAAAATTCCACATCAACTGCATGCATGAGACTGCACAAACAAGATGTCAGTGGACACAGTTTTCATGCTAATGGTATGCAGTTCCTATAGAGAGAATAGGCTCTTCAGACTTCTGCTTTGAAGGCTTGAGATTACTGAACTCACCTAACAGAATTACATCTCAAGTGCATTAAGAACAGGCATGTCGATCTGCAGCAGTATGATAAGATGATGCGTAGCCAGAGAAAACATTGTGATACCGTATCAGCGTCTATGAAAGCAGTACGGTAAAATTGAGTACACCCATAAAAGGCATACAGTATCACAGAGAGCAGTCTATGAAAATAGTATGGTAAGATGGAGTCGCCCCCCTAAAAAAATGGGAATACAATGCTCTAGTCAAGCAATATCTCCAAAATCTCCTCTGGCAGCAAGTGTGAAACAGTCCAGAGGAAACAGTTGATTCCTTATGGAAAGCTAGACAAGGTTCTGAAAAAGTAAAAGCCTGAAGCCCAGAAATCTGAACAGTGGATACAACAGCCACCACCACAAGTTCACAGAAACCACAGATCTTACAAGTCATCGGGGAAAAAAGAATAGGTTTGTAAAGCAAGAATTTCAAGTGCCAAGGAGGGGGAAGAGTCTTAATGAAGAGCAGAGACGATACTCTTCAGAAACGGCTTAACCAACATGTAGCAAATCATTAGTTACTTTCAATTAGGAACAGTGCTTTTTCCAGCAAGTTATCTTAGCAGATGACCTTACCTTCACCTCCCAGTGATGTAAAGGCAAGTTTTACTATGTTGTGAGGCTGTAGCTGTTAAAAGTGGTACAGCTTTATATTGTAGCAAGCCTTGATTTGTGGCAGTGGTAAAGACATAAACTGAGAAGTATTTGGTTAGTGTGTAAGAAGTAGGATGAAGTGGAACTAGTTAGAGATGTGGCAGAGACCTTGCCAAGTTATACCATTTTAGTTAGATAGCTCTGAAAATTGCTTTGGAAATTAGGAAGTTAATAGAATCTCCCCGAGTCAACCTGATGTAGCCCTGCAATATCATAATAACAATTTATCAATGATAAACGAAAAGCAGCATATTCCAGCTGCAAACTTAAATGAATAAGAAAGTGGAAAGGAGGGCAAATAATTCAGGAATAAGCAGCTTACTTTAACTAGTGCGGAGGAATAATCAAACAGTATACTAGAGTTAGCAATTTCATTTAAATATCAAAAAAATGTCTGGCTGCACTTCGGAGCGAACTTGCAAAAATTCCACATCAACTTATTAATGCCTGTCAGCATCAACTATATTTGGTGCCACATTCCTTACTGCCAGAAAAGCTGTACAGCAATTGCCCAGAGACTGAAGTATTACATATGAAAAACAATGTTTTCAATTTAACAGGAAAAGCAGCTTCTTTCCAATAGTCTTTTTTTTTTTTTTTTTTACTTTTAATAGTCTCACTGAATACTACAAATTCATAACTACAATTAAGTTACAGCAGAACAAAAGTGCTGTGTGTGGTCTTCCTTTCAAGGGCTGTCAGCTTGAAGGGAACAAAGTAGCCCACACAACTAGAATTGCAGACATGACAAAGCAGACAGTGCATTAATGAGTTAAAGTCTGTGCATGAGAGATGTCTTAATTGCAGACTACTCAATTTAAAAGACAACTTTTACAAAGAGAAAACCTCTGGGTAGCATTTTGGTGAGAAATATACAGGACTATTCCGTTCAAATATTTAAGAAAAAGGAGATAACAGAATTGCTTTGTTTTACAAATGTAGACTAGCACTCAAATGCATTTCCTGCAAATATAGCTACAGCAAAAGGAGATGCATTTTATATTCTATGTTCCTTAACAGAAGCCAAGTCAGTTTTTAAATGAAGAGGCAGAACCTCCTCTAGAAGTGTTAATGGACAATAGCAGACTTACAACCTCCACCCAAAAGGAATTTTTTTGCTTCACGTGGCTCATGTTGGTTAAAGTTTGTGATTTTTATGGATATTATTCTCATGGTTCAAAATTCAAGACAAGTAAGATGAAAAAACCTGATACTAGGAAAATGAAAAATAACAAGAACCCTTGTTATTCCTGAACATATGAATAGGAATCACACATGGACTTTCCTCAGAACATGGATACCACAAACTTTGAAACTTAAAGGAACTCTTAAAATGGGACAAGTTAAGAGCATAAAGATGAACAAGAAAATTCTAAATCTACTAAATCCAACACCTCCAAGTCCCTGCTGCTGCTGCTGTCAAATTCCATTCCTATTAAGATAAAGTGGCTTTGTAAACAGCCTGGTTGTGAACTCCAAGCAATGTGGGAACAAACTGTATTCAATTTAATAATGACTATGCCATTGAAACATGAGAAAAGAGAATATGATAAAATCGGTGAAAGTCTTGAAGCAGAATGGAATTCAAGTTCAAATAATATTTCCTGCTAAAATAAAACTGTCACTACTCTGCACAAAAATGTTTAATAACCCTAAAAGAAACCGTTACAAAACAGTAACTTAATTCCACATAATGGAAACGTGGATTGGTGTTTCTCTTCCTTAAAGACGGATGCCACCCAAACTAGCATCATCTGATAAAGAAAGCTGGAAGATGGTGGTGCTCAAGTAGTCTAAGCAACATTAAATGAAAGGAGGAAACAAAAAAAACTCCTCTGAAGATGGAAAAAGACGCTATGAACTTCAACAGAACACAAGTAGTTTTATACAAAACTGAGAACAGGGCTAGTGGTTAATTCAGACTACAGGAGAATGAGGGAAAAGGAAGTAGAAAGCTTGGGTTTTGCTTTAAAAAAGGTAGTCCTCTCCGTTCTCTTTATAAAATATACTTAAGAGTTGTACATGAAGGTGCATTTCTTTATGAAAAATACAGTTGCTTCATTACGTTGCTATTTTTCATTAATCGCACACAATTCAGAGGCTTCCATCATTTTTTTCCTTTATGTTTTTTAGTTAAATAACTCAAATTAAATTTAATTTAAATTTAATTAAATGGCATACGAAATACTTGGTCTTGGATGTAAACCTCTTCTGAAACTAGAGAACTGTTTGCAGGGACAGATATATTTCACAAAGGACACCGCTGCTGTGGAACAGACTTCCCATCCACATAAAACAAAGTTCATTCCTGTCCATTTTTAAGTGCAACTTATATCTATGGGTCGGAAGCAGAAAATTTACCTCAGGACTGTCCCCTGTACCACTAATGGACAGAATCAGCTCCTAAATGCTTTATCCCATGCATAGGTCCCCTCAAATTATCTATGGTATAATCCTAGTTATTCATATTAGAGGTAATATATAGTTATCAACCATGGGATAGGTAAGGCCAATCTATAACCAAATGGGATAGGTTCTTTCAAGCACACAGAGGGAAATTGGCTATGCTTAAAATGACCCACAAGGGCAGCTAGTCTAGTACTTATCTATTAACCTATAAATAGCTAACTGATGCAATGATCATTCAAGAGTAGTAAAATTAGTTTATGTTGATGGGATATGAATCAATTCCCATTAACCGCGAATATATGAATTCCATTAACCGCTAATACAGAAGCACATGCTCATTTTAGCTGTTTCTTGTACTTTTTGATAAGTTAAGCAAATTACATGACTTTTAAACTGAGTGAGTGCTTAACAGATGAGGAGCTGCTGTGTCACTGATGATTAGCACTTGGTTTGCTGGCTGGGAAGTCAGCTGAAAGTCGGGGCAATATGTACTGTGAATGTAACAAAGGAAACAAATGGCATCCAAGAACAGAATGGTAAGCAATAAGAGCTGGGCTCTATAATGATGAAACTTTTCAGAAAGTAAGAAGAGGCAATAAATTAAAAGAAATGACACGAGTGTGCATCGATAAGAAAGAAAACATTAAAGCAGTGCTATGAAAGTAGTTGGGGTTAACTTTAGTCAAAATTGGTGTGGCATTTTCTCTTTAATGGGTTTTGTAGTAACAGAAGTCTCATTCATTAGTGTTTAGTAAACAGATGTTAACTTTATAACCCCCTCTTCCTTACAGCTGTTGATGGCTGTTTGGAGATGTGGGCAGGGTGATGCAGATTTTTATAATTGCTTTTGCTTCTAAAAAGGACAAAGTTCTCTATAAGTAGTGCATTAATCAAAAGTTCCTATTATATCCTCTTAAGAAATCAGTCAACTGAAAAGGAGAGACATCTTCTCTGGGTACATTCATGTGTAGGATCAAGAAGAAACATGAATGCAATATTGGTCCCTGGGGTCTACAATTGTGAGTTGTTTAATCCTATCAGTAATGATTCCTTCTTCCACAGCTAATGTGAGGAAGTCATCAATTTGTTTTTGAAAAAACTTTGTGAGATTGTAATCCAATTTTAGATAGTACATATGATCTTCCAATTGTTTATTTGCTTGCAAGTTGTATTGATCCCAATTTTGTACAACCACAGCTCCTCCTTTGCCCGCCCTTAGAATCACAATATTATGATTTTCTGCCAACTTAGAGATAATGGATACCTCCTGTTTAGTACCATTACTGGACTTAACTCAAAAGGAACCAGTTTGAAAATGCAAATCATTTAAAGTAGAATTTTGAATAATACATTGCGATTCATGGGCAGAACAAAAGAGGACTTGTGTTATCTAAACTGATCAACATCATATGATTCTGCATCCGACTGAAAAAAACATCTCAAATTGAGAATTCAACAGAAATCAACATCTTTTGCAAAAGATTCTTCAGATACAAAAAACCCGGGAATGTATGTTAAACCTTTATTTAGAATGTTCCTCTATACAGAGGAGAGGGGATGGGAAGAAATATTTTAACACATTATAATTTTTTACTTCTGTACAAATTTGCGAAGCAAACCCTCTATGTTCTCTACATTTCCTATGCTTCCTACCCCCCCCTCCTTCTGGGTTTAACTGCATAGAATCATTGGAATTTCTACGTTTCTGTGCTGGTGAGCCTGTGGAAGAAAGGGTCTCATTATCCAGCCCCGAAGAGGAGTCATCCCCTGAAGTATCTGATACCCCAGTTCTCTTAAGGATAGACCTTGGGCATTTTCTACTGGTGGGATATTTATTGGTAAATCTAACATGTTTCTCTTCATTTCTGGAAAAGGGGGTCCCCTTGTTCATAGCCCAAAACATCCCTAAGGAATTTTTTCTTTTTCCTGTCTCGCAGCGGAGCTTCCAAATTGGTCAGTTCCATGTTTAGTTTATTGAGACAAACTGAATAATTTTGTTGTCCCACAAATTCTTTAATACGTCCAGTAATCTCACTGATGGCACCCATTTCAGTATCAATGGTTCTGTCATAGAATCCACATAAAATTTCTACAAAATGCATAGTAGCTGTTGGGCTTCCTTCCATTGCTGATAAATCAATTCATCTGGGCCGCTGACCATAGGCTGAACCCTAACTCTCAAGCCCCTGGGTGTTATTCCTTTAGCCATATAGGCTTTAAATAGCTTATAATGCCACACATTATTCCTCATTGATCTCATATGTTTTGTTACTGTGGCAAAAAGCCCTTCACAAGTAACATTAATTTTAACACCAGACACTCCCTGCTCTGATCCTAGTTCATTCCCTATATCAAAAACAGATAGGTCATCCCTATCCTAAGACAACCCCTTAATTACATTAAAAATATCCATTCTATAGGATGGGGACGTTTTGACCATTCATATACAGGGGGCAATATCAAACCTGGTATAATATATTGACATGGACCAGCCTATAGAGAAAATTATTTTATGACATTAATGCCTTAATAAGAACATATATATTGAACCTTACTGTGTCAATTAATTAGTTACAGTTTGAGTCCACTATTTGTATCAATAACTTAACCTTGTGACTTAATTTTATACTTTATAATAAGTCGATCAATATATAGGGACAATATCAAACCTGATTAAAAAATATTGGACAATAGCCTAGGTTCAAATAAACACACAAATAATCAGTTAAAATTCCAACTCGAACGTTAACTGTGTCCATTGTTTCCAGTTTGAGCCCCCCGTTGAAACTATACATATACATTCACTCTTCCCCTTCCCATAGCATGGAATAAATCAAAGGTATTCAAAATTACTAAATTGGTATATTCAGAATAATCCGGTCAGAACTAAGGTAGTATAACAAATAATGATTCAGCAAGTCTAGGGCCAGCGGCACCAGAAAAAATATGGAAGAATTGAATATATAAAAGGACTAATAGATCCCAGAGAACATAAATGGCCCAGAACCAAATTGAAACCACTAGTGTGCACCCATTAATCAAAATTAAGGGTGCCAACAATGATTTTTGCCCCATATATTACAAGGCCTGGCCCAAAAAGGATACTTATAAAAATTTTTGTTATAAATGTCGTTAACCCAATAAGGGTATATTAAGATGAAACTTAGACAACAGACAGTGTTAATCTGCATAAACACTCCACTATTATGCATCTCTAACCCAACTATACTAGGGAACCCCAGAACAAAAAACATACTATTTTTACAACATTGCAATTATATTAATATAAGCAATAAGTAACACTTCACATTGATTCTTTGATAGAAAACCAACAAACTACACTCCAATGTAGCACTTATGATGTTATTTACCAAAATTGGAACACATGTAACATATACACTTAATGCTCCATAGGCAAATTGCTTTTCTCAATGTATATAACACTCATGTGTACAGCCTAATCGTAGAATTGCCCCATTAGTCTTTTACATTTGCTGAAAGATATTGTTAAATATGTAGTCAAAGCCTTAACCACATTGCTCGTATCTTAAGACAATCAAAAATATTATATATGAAAGATACACCATTTAAATTCCCTAATAAATGTCCCCTTGTTGGGACAACTCATAAGGTTTTTTGGTTCAAAATAAACACATAGTTTTAGGCGCCATGATGAATCATTAATGAAATCATAAAATTAAGCCCCGCCAATGTGTATATAAACGTAATACAGTTGTAAAATGTACTAATACACAGTCAGAGAAAAAACATGTAGGCATCATTGGTAAGGACCCATCCACGTGATGCTGGTAAAGTTATAAATGTTAAACAACTCATAGTTCAAAAGCATAACATCCCTTGTTCAAAAGACACTAAATAAAAGCGCCCTTCATAGAACATATAGTTTAGTGTTTCCACAAGCGTTATTAAAGATAACCCTTATTGTCCGGAAACTATTCACATACAGAAAACTTTCATTAAGAAGGCCTAATGTCCAGGAATAAAAAACATTATGTAGAAACACCTCACACATGCCACTACAATTGTTGTAGCAAAAAATACACAATTCATGAAGAAAACTTTAAGCGCAAAAATATATCATTAATGAAATCCCGAAATTAAGCCCTACCAATATATGTATATACCCTATACAGTTATAGAGTATATTACACATCAACAAAGAAAAAACATATAAACATTAATGATAAAGTCTCTTCCACATTATAATGGTGAAGTTGCAAATGCTGAACATCTCCCATTGCAATAGCATAATATCCTTTGTTCAAAAAGACAATAAATAAATGCGCCCTTCTTTAAGATATACAGTTTAGTATTCCCACAAGCGTTATTTTTAATGTCCGGAGGCTGTTTGCATATAGAAAACCTTCAATAAGAAGGTCTAGTGTCCTGGAATCAAGATGCTGCGTAGAAACATCTCACAAAAATCACTGCAATTATGATAGCTCCATTTACGTTATTTTAGTTTGCCCATAGTGTCAAGAAAAAAGTCTAAAAACCTTTACTCCATGAAGTGTAACTTTAGAGTATACTGTTGAAGTCCTTCCTCGGGAAACCGAAAGATACAACTGTTTGTTCAAATACAGAACGCCATGCCAAAGGATAATAAACTAATCACGCTTGGTGAAGAAAAAAGAATGTGAAACACCTGGGTATATGTTGATCGGACCGATGATCATAAATAACAATAATCACGAGTAGACATACTCCTCTCCTCCAGAGGCCCACAGCAGAGAAACGAATACAACAACCGTCCCAGAAAAAGCCTCTGCAAGTAAGACATCTGCAAAGGTCCTAAAACACTATTGTAAACCAAAAAAATATGACCAGCAGACAGTGGAGACCAAAGTAAATATATAAAGTGTATCAACAGAAGAGTTAGAAGAGCAGCTGTCTGTGGACAGCCAACAAATGAAAAATCATTTCTCCTTTACTTTGAGGGCTAATAGAGCAGGTAAAACATGGATGGATTGATTTAGAGAAAGCTCAGTAACAACTTCTGACATAAAGGAAGGGTTACATCAGAGAATCACCTAGTATTTATAAAAGAGTAAGAAGGGCAGACTCAGGGGCTGCAACCAGAGGAGCCACAAGATAGGGGTACATTTACTGACGTGAAAACAGCACTTTTACCTTGTTTGTTTGTTTAATATTTGATGTGATAAAAGAAGCATATAAATGAAATATACTGTATATTGCCAACTGGAGTTGCATTAAGAATAATTCCACAGAAATTTCTTATCAAAATTATAAATGTAGCTATTTTCTTAAGGTAAACTGCAAACGTTGGAGGCATATTGGGGAAGAAACAGGTAATTGGGAACATATTTTTTGGGAGTGTAATGAGGTGGGAGCCTTTAAAAATTCCCTGCATATGACTGTCAGAAATACTGGATGAGCAAATTGGTGTAACTAAGGAAATTACTTTTTGAGTGGCGATAAAGAATTGGAATTGCCTAGACAGAGAAAGGTCTTGCAGAATTTAATTCTAGTGGCTGTCAAAAAAAATGATTAGAAACTTGAAATCAAAGTTTAAACCAACCACATTAGACATAGTGAATATATTAACAGAAATCAAAGTCTAAACCAACCACATTAGACATAGTGAATATATTAACAGAAATAAAAGCAGGGATCTCTGGAAAAGAGTAGAAGGAAATTACATGGGAAAAAAGGTAACTGCAGGTGTAATAAATGCAGAATAATGTTTTGGAGAAGGAATGAGGTTTAATGGAATGCAGGAATTGACTGAGCCATATAATGTTTGACAGACAATGACTTGTATAGAAGATTATATGTGATATATGTTTGCAATTGAAAATAAGTCAATATGGTTTGTTTTCATTTATGTAAATGTATGATTGCCTATGCAATTCAATAAAGATGTTTCTTGTTTAAAAAAATTAGAAATGCAGCTACTGACTTTCTTCACCACATTCCAAGTCTAAATAAAAAGCATACTTGTCACCTGAATGCATGGTCTTCGAGTATACCAATCATACATATAGTATGCTCACAGGCTATGCAAACTGTTCATACATACTGCCTGTTTGCTAGGAACCTGGATGAATGCAGAAAGGGGGAGGGAGAGATTAACAGGCAACTTTAGTAAAATATACCATCTTCTCTGTGGCATTTAGGCATCACATCATCCAAATCACATAGCAGTGAGAGAAAATTTGAACTGCTGTATACCATGAAAATCTATGGCTTCAGCTTGTTTCTAGTCTTAGCCCTGAGAGCAGACTGTACACTTTATTTTGTGAATTTGGTTACAGGGAAGATAGCCTGGCTATTTCCAAATTCACAACAAAAATATAGCAAGCAGTCAGGACTATAGTCAGAAAAAGATTGTAACCACAGAGTCCATGTTTCCACTTTAGCATGTCACTGCATGATGGATACAATAAATGCTGGTTTCGGAGTTTGATTAAAAGAGCACACAAATACAAACTGACATGCACAGTCACAAGCCTCACTATCTAAATTTGCATTAGGAGTAATCAGTTCTGACAGTATTTCAAATGTACAAAAAATAAAGAAATATAATGCAAACGTGCATGTAAACATCATAGATGATAGAAACAAGACAAGCTTGAAATAATGCTATTATCATCATTCTACCTGAAAATGACTCTACAGAAACAATGCCATTATCACACTTCCACTTGGTGCCATTTATAAATGTAGAAACAACAGATCAAGTACTGTGCTCACAGCAAAACCATGGCAGCACTTAACTTTCAAAGATAAAGTGACTAAACTGACATAAAAGAGCAATATTTTGATAACGCTCAACAGCAGAAAGACATTCTCCAGATCCCTGAGCCTATTTGTTCTTAACCATGAAATTTCAACATCAGATGCGCTGAAGCATGTGGAATATGGGCTTGGGTAATCAAGCATCTGCTATGCATGTCAACATGGGAGAAACCCCTAGCCTGATGGATGTCTGTATTATTGTAGCCAGTTATGCACAAGATGGTGACTATGTCTACAAATATGAAAGGATGCCAAGCATATGGGGGAGGGGTATATGTCTGTTAGCATGAATAACACTACTTTGGTGGTATTTTCTCTTCTTTTTTTTGACTCAATAGTTGTTCAAGCATTAGCTGTGTTTATAAATGGTCATTTTTTAAGCTTTAATGGAAGAACACCACACCCCCCCAAAAAAAAAAAATCCCTTGTGTTTTAGCTGTATACATTACTGTTTATATTGCTTGGTTTAACAGTTTTAGCTGGCTTATACTGCTTGGCATAACAGCTCTGCTTGGCACAAACTCATACTGAGTGGTAGAGATTGTTTTTTTGTTTTCAAAAATTTAATTCAATATACAGTACTGATAAGCATCTTCAGTTAGTCTGTCTGCAGAATACTGTCTTGTTTTCCCTACTTTTGCTCTTTGAATACAAAGACCTACACCTTTAAAATGGTTCAGCACTTATTTGTGATATTTTCAAGGAATGTTACTGGCATAATATCTTCACAGGACTGGGCTGCTACCCTCAGACAAAACAGCAGCTGCATCTTGAATTTTAATTAAAAAAATCAAATTTTATATGCCATTTTCATATACCGTAACATATACAGAGAATGAAAAGGTCTCTAACAAACAGATGTTCATACTCCTTTTAGGTCTAAAATCATACCACCATTATATATTTGTTTTGATAGCTTTTCTTTATATTACTCTGAAGATAACTGGCAGCTGCATATTTATTTTCAGCTATCTGCTTTGCAAATGTTGCACACTGTCAATTTACAAATACCATTCTGGCCGAACTTAAAATGTCAATATCTCTCTACTGTGTCAAGCTGTTATTACATTTTCATGATATGATCCCCTTGGTAATTCCACTTTTATTTTGTTTGGCATAGTGCAACATCTTTCAAGGAAAGTAAACAGAATGTCAAACATGGGCATACCACAGAGTATTGTGCATGTACTATACCATGTAAAAATGACAAAATATTACAGTTTCCTATAAAACATAGCATTTGGGGTCTTCATTTCAGAGGAACACAGCAATAAGATGCTTAAGATAAATAATTAGTGTGTCTGTTTCAATCCTGCAAAATAATGCACGTTTTATGATATAAATGGCAAAGCCAGAGCAACCAGTGGCTTTGCAAGACTATGGATGGTATAAAGCAATAAAGGACCTTTTCTCTACAACTATTACTGCAAATTTCTCATGACCACTGATACAAAAATGCACATAGCTAGTGGTTCAGCTGTAAAGACTCATACACAGCTGCAGTGTCTTGTAATGCAGTTTAGTGCACAAGTCTTTACTTGGTGTGGGAGGTGGAATCACCAGTTCAGTGACAAAAAAAAAAAAATCTGTATTCAGGCGGACTAAGCAGGAATTTTACTTGTCTGCTCAGAGTTATTTAAAGTCATTATTAAACTCAACATAATAAGAAGTTCACGGCAATACTCGCAACAAATGCAGTATAAAACAAATGCCAAACTACATGAACAAAAGCCACTGACTCCATCTCTGAAAGACTATATTTTGGTCCATCTTTGTGATTTTAGGAATTACATTTTCAGGTGATAAGGTGGTCAGCGACAGAATACACTTAAGGTTATAAATGTAACCTTAGAGCTTCCAGTGCAACATAACTATGAAATGGACCATGCAACTTTAGCCGACATAAAAGCACAGCTTTGAAGCCATGTTATGTTACAAACAAAAAATTCTGGTGAAATATAGAGAAAAATAAGGTATGTACTCACCATGACATTCCATCTGTGTTGTCCATTTTTATTCTTCCTCAACCTGTGGATTCGGACCCGATCCCTAGGATCCAACTCGGCTGTTACAAAAGCTCATGGCAACCAAAAAACTCTTGAGCTTCTCCCTTAACCATAATGCACCAACCCCAAGTACCCCAGATCTTGTTTGCTAATAGCAGATATTGGCAGCCATATAGAGAAGACACTACATCTGGAGCTAAATTATCAAGGAAATGACATTCTTTAACCACTCACTCTTCCAGGAGTTTTCGAAGATAGGGGGTTGTTAGGAGGGGAGTTGAGGAAGAACGAAAATGCACAACACAGATGGAACATTTTGGTGAGTACATAACTTTTTCAGCTGATGTTGTCAATTTTCATTCTGTGCTCAACCTATGGGACAGAGGATATTCCTGAGCACCATTGAACCAAATGATATCTTACCTCCGGAGACCAAATCCAATTTGTAATGAGTAACAAAGGCATGGGGAGTAGACCTAGTTGATGCCGCACGTATGTCATCCATGGATGCTCTAGACTGGAACATTTTAGAAGTTGCCATGGCTCTAGGTGAATGAGCCCATAATTGTTTCAATAAGGTAATGCCCAATTTGTTATAAATGAAGGAAATACAATCATTCAAACCATCTGGCTAAAGTTACTTTGGCAAATGGTTTCCCCAATTTTATTTCTGAAAATGAAACTACTAACTGATCAGTTTTCCCAATGTTTTTTTTTTTCTATGTAGGTAAAACATAATAGTCTGTGAACATTCAATAAATGTAACATGTATTCACCTTTGTTAGCAAAATTAGGAAGGAATACTAGCAAATTAATGGACTGACTGATATTAGACTGACACCACCTTAGGGAGAAAGGAAGCATTGGTTCGCAATGCGACTCTGTCCTTGTTAAAGATGAAATATAGTGGTTTTGAAGAAAAAGCTTGGATCTCTGAAATTCTTCTAGCAGAAGAAATTGCTACTAGAAATATTTATTATTTATTTATTTTATTTAACATCTGTTGACCGGGAAAGTCCGACTAGGTTCCACAGATCCTGGTTTTCAGCGGAGGGCCGGGTAGAAATGCTCCAGAAGTATGTCTTTATTGTACATAACTTATTTTTCTTTATTGTCTTCCATTTAGCTGCTTATTCAACAGGGGGGGGGGGGGTTGGGTAAGAGCCTGCAGCACCAATTCAGGTCTCATGAGGGAGTAGGGTCTCTAAAAGGAGAACTTAAAAAAAAGAGTGCCTCGCAAAAAAACTTGGCAGAGCTTATGAAAGGCAACAGAATAACCTTCAAATCCAATGTGAAAATTTATATTTTTGCCAACAGGACCTTAAATGACCGGGAACTAGCATCTGCTTTAAAAAGTAGAGCTAAAAATTCAAGGATGTTATGTATGGGAACTGAAAAGGGGTAATTATTTTGATGCGCCTAGTAAACAAATCTCCATTTACTGGAGTAGACTTTATGCACAGAAGGCTTATGGGAAGATAAAAGTATGTGTTGCACAGTAAATAACATGTTTGCAGGGGGGAAAGCCCCCCACACGCCCTGCTACTTAAATACACTAACTCCGGGATCGCACTATAGTGAGGGAAAGGGTACCATTTACGGATCCCCACTATAGTGTGATCTGCACTGAATTGTTGGAACTGACAACAGCGATTGTTGTATTGCATTTGCGGTTATCAGTTCCAACATTTTTTTTTTGAGCTTTTGATTCAGTGACAGCCAGATTCGAAATTTTGTCAAGCGCATGAACTGCAATCGTCAAAATGATAGTAAACATATTTATATATATATATATATATATATATATATATATATATATATATATATATATATATATATATATATATATATATATATATACACACACACACACACACACACACACACACACACACACACACACACACACACACACACACACACACACACACACACACACACACAGGGATTCTGGCACACCTTCTGCCCATCTTATGAATGGACAAACAAGGACCATGAGCAGGTTTTCACAAAACGTAACTGTTCATTTTTTTTTTATAATAATAATAAAATCAACAAAACAATAATAATATATAGCAATCCGGAAACCCAGGAATTGAAGGCACAGTCAGTTATGGGATTTAAAGGAAGGTGGCTTACTCCTTCCTCAACCCACGGTTCTGGCACCCTTGGCTACAAGACACAGACCCTTTTGGCAGAATTCAGGGTCACTAGTAAGAAAAGACTTCAAAAATGTCTACACTCTGATAAACCAAAAACTGCAGTTGTGAAAAAAGCCATAAAGCAATTAAACTGGATAAAACTATATTAATGGCTTGTAATTAAACTCCCTAGTTGCCAGCAGAGAAGAAATTTGGACACAGTAACAAAATGAGAGAGAAATGGAAAATACATTCTGTCTAAGAAGAATCTTGCAGCTGTTCAGCAAAAAATGGTTCAAGTAAAGGAGATGGCTTCCAATAGTTTAAAAGTAAAATAAATCAAATGCAGGAAGAAGTGCCATTAAAAGTGGAAGACCAAAGAATAGATACATAAAACAATTACGAAACACTGGAAGAACAGAAGACACTAGCTAGCTATTCAGATGAGCTGATAAAACAACATAAAACAGACATTGAACTGAACTGAAGAAAAACTGATTAAGCATGATGCTTTTCAAGAAGATCAGTTTCAGAAACAGTAGATTTTCTGCTATACTAGAGAAACTGGAATGAAGAGACTTAATTTTCTGAAAGTAAAAATAAGCAATTGGACTGGTGCACCATAGCAGGATTTAATTGAAAGGATACACACTGTGTGTATGCTCCAAGCCTTGCCATGACAAAGCATTTAAGACCTGTATTAATAAAGATGTAACCATTCCAGCTGAAAGAATTGCTCGACAAAATGGTAGCAGATAGAAAAAGTATTAAAAATTGGAGACAAAAAGTGTGTTGCTGAAAAATGATTAATCACTGTCAAAAAGTGTGTTGCTGAAAAATGATTAATCACTGTCCACCAGACAGAAAAGAAGCAAGTTTACCCCCAGCAATCAGAGAATGTTGAGTGGCGGTATGACATTCATGCAACTATGACAAGCAGCCTTCAGATATTTTCTGCCTTGAGGATCAAAGATAATTTTAGATACATAGTAAGCTAAGGAGAAATTAAATTTTAGCCAACATCCAGTGACCCAGCAAGCAGATGAAGACTCTGCTTCTCATTCCTCTAACAGTAACAAAGCCCATTGAGATATGTTATCAGTTAAAACTTTTCCATCATTTCAAAAGAAAATGCCTGAGCGACAGAAAAAAATCACAAGTTGACAAAATGAATCAAGAGAACTGTGGATTTGGATTTGAGCCAGTGATAGGTGTTGGGAGATGGATATGACCAGTAAATGTGAAATTAAGGAATAAAAGGGGGACTGAAAACATTAATCTCATTATCCTGGTAAAAAAAATCTAAAATAAAATAGATACAGGATTAGACATGTAAAATGTGGCTTTGCATGAAGTAGCAGAGATGGACTAGAATTTTGTGACTGTGTTAAACTGGTGGGTGAATTGTAAAGCATATACCCCAACTCTATGACTGGAAAGATAATGGAGAAATTGAAGAAATAACTGCAAATAAAATATATATGTTCTTAATGTGTATAAAAATTCATGATATAAAACTACATTTTAACTGGAAAGCAGTTTTCTATAGGGTGTAGTCAAGAGTATTTTGAACGTGAGGTAGTAGAGTCCTAGCAGTGACTGCTGCACATTTTAAAGATATTAAAGCAAGCAAGCAATTTTTCTTAGTTGAAATGTATACATGCTTTTCTCCGGACAGTCAAAGTTAGTATAAAGTGATCTTGGGCGACTAGGGTAGGGAATGTAGTAATGCACTTATCACATTATTTGTAGATTAAGACAATAATCTTCTCTGTTTTCACAGGGGTGGACAGCTAAATTTCCTTGATTAAAGCTATGGATATTTTTTTAAAGTAAACGGGTTTGAAAAATAAGAAAATGTGGAAAGGCATGGAAACACTATTTTTATTGTATTTGCCAAGTGAAGACAAGAAGTCTACAGGTACAAGCAGTTAAGAATGAGAGTCTGTACAGTGTTTCCAGACTTAAAATTGCAAAGATTATTTCATGCTTCTGCAAAGTTACTAGCCGTTTCTTATAATCATCAACTACTTACAGTTGAAAATGAGCTGTCTGCAGGTGCAATTACTTGCTAAACCTCTGAAAATGCTGTACTTCCTACATTTAAATGTTAATTATACTATGCTAAGAGAAAAGTACACTGGCAAGTAGCTCAGTGAAAAATAAATGGTGTCTAAAATTGTGGGAAGTTATACAAGTAGTTGCCTCCCCATCAGCTTTAATATTTTGATATATAAATAACAGTGGAGAGTTTAATTTATTTAAAGGTAGCCAGTGCATAGGACAAAAATGTAATGCTTACTGGAGGCACACAAACCGTTTCACACCTGGGAGGGGATTAGAAGTAAAGGAAAGGAAAAGACAGCAATTAATGCAAACAGAAACGCATCCTCTAACATACACTTTAGCATTCATAACCTTAATTTTAAAGTAAAGCATGAGGATGCAGTCAGTGATTTGGGGTAAACATAACTGGGCTAGACTGGACAGACATTATATTTCATAAGGGCATGTGTATTTAATTGAAAACTCTGACAAACAGCCAATAACTATTTCAGATCATGCATCATTAAAATTAATATAAATATGAAAGGTAATGAAGCAAACCCCGGAGACTGTTGTTTTCCGACATAAGAAATAGGTAGCAAAAATTATTTCACAGTTGTTAGGGAAGACTGAAATTTCTTCAGAAGGGATAGCAATGAGAAGGATAAAAAGATAAAGTTTAGATGGTTTAGGATTAACCAATTTGAAGGGATATTGTAGAGCTACACAAAAAGGCAGAAACCTATAATTCAAAGTGGAAAGGAGTGACAAAGCAGAGGAGAAATTCAAGAAATAAGGAGAGAATAGGATTTTAGATGCAGATCCTTAAGGAGAACAACAGTCATACAAAATATTATATTCATAAGGTAGGAGAAGGTATTCTAAGAATTAAGACAACGCGAGAATGGAAAAAGGAGACTCTGTCAATAGAGATGACTGCATTAAAGTTAACTGACAAATAAGCAAGAGGGGGCTGGAATTTACTGGCAGAAACTGGCAAAGGAACTAAGGCATTGGAAGCAAATAACTAAAAAGGGAAAGGCAACAGAATGGGAAGATGCCAAGAAAACATTTGGACTGCCAGCTAGAGGATGCCTTCTCCATCAGGGACTGATAGCAGAATACAGGCAAAGAGAAAGGGATATGGGAATTCTAAGTGGAAGACCTGCTCTGGTAGAGTTTTTTAGTTGAATCTAGAACAGAATCGGCTGTTTGTAAGACACAAAATATTACACAAAAACTATAGGAATCAACCAGAGGAAGCTAGAAAAGATAGGGGAGATAGATTTGATGGCTAGTTCACAAGGAAACAATGAGAAGCCATAAGCATAGTTCCCAAATATGCAACAAAATCAAGAAGATTAAGGATTTTTGCTTGGAAGTGCTTGCATTGGTATTTTTACGCCCCATGCAGACTCCAAAGATTTTTTTCCCCCTCAGGCAGATGGTAAATGTTGGTGGTGCGATGGGGAAGAAAGAGGTAACTGGGAACATATGCTTTGGGAGTATAATGAGTTGGCAGGCTTTAAAAAGTCCCTACAGAGTACTCAGTCAGAAATATTGTGTTAGCAAATTGGTAAAACTAAGGAAATTAACTTTTTTGAGTCGGGATTCAGGACCTGAATTGCCTAGACACAGTAGAGCCTTGTTAAATTTAATTCTGGTGGGTGCCAAAAAAAGTACCAGAAAATGGAAATAAAAGATTAAACCACATGTACCTGAAGGAGTAAATATTGTAAAAGATAAACAAGTCGTCGCCTCACAGCAAGACGTTGTGCCGTTCGATTCTCAGCTAGAGCGTTTTTTTGTGTGGAGATATGCGTGAATGGGCGTACCTTCGTTGAAGGTTGTGCATCAGGGCTGGCAAACTTGGCACGTAAAAAAATTAATGCCAATCATTAGTGGACCGGAGTTCCGCTGTGGCGACCCCTAACCAGGAAAAGCCAAAAGACACAAACAAATACAAGAACTAGAAGTGGAACCTTTAGAAAAGGGTATGAGCAAATTGCATAATAAAATGGAAATTGTGGGAACAATACATGCCGAAAAATGTTTTGGAGGAGGAGGACTAAAGTTTTAAGGATGGAAGAAATTCATCAATTTATGTAATGCTGTGTTGATAATTGTATAAAGGCATATATGTGATGTATAATGTTTGTAAATGTGAACATGTTAGCATGGTTTGCTTTATTTTACATAAATGTATGTTTGCCTATGTCTTGAGTGATAATTCAACAAAGGTGTTAAAAATAGAAGTTATGTTCTTACCATAACGTTCCATGTTAGTTGTCTTCTTCTCGCCTTCTTCTTGCTGGATGGATTCGGAGCCGACCTCGGCTCCGACTCGGCCACTCTAAAAGCTCGAGAGTTGGTTCCACCGGCTCGAGGCTCCCCTTATATCCCACAATGCTAGGCGAGAGTTACCTCAGATCTCGTTTGTAAGCTAACCCCAGCTTATAATAGTAACAGAATAACTCTAAACAGAGTCCACCTCTAACAACAGGAAGAAAGAAGGGTGACCTACATCCTGATCCAGGAAATATGCACAACAGCATATGCCTAAGAAAGAGGTGGTAGAAAGAGAGGTCACAATCACAACTCCTCTAGGTCTGTCCAGGCCAGGGGAAGGAGGGTGGGTTAAGAAGAAGGCGAGAAGAAGACAACTAACATGGAACGTTATGGTAAGAACATAACTTCTATATGTTAAGTTGTCTATCTCGCCTTCATTCTTGCTGGATGGGACCGGCCCCTAGCACCTTGTCCCGGTGGCCTAACGGAACAGACTCCTGAGAACAGTGGAACCAAAATTAGCTCTATGCCTAGAAGCTAAATCCAACTTATAATGAGAAATAAAAGTGTGAGGAGTAGCCCAAGTAGCCGCTGCACAAATGGTGTCAATAGGCAGTCTGTCTTGGAAGGCTAAAAAGTAGCCAAAGCTCTGGTGGAATGGGCTTTAGGTTTATTAGGCAATTTTGGTGTCTAATTTCATATACCAGGAAATCAAAGATGTTAGCCATCTGGATAATGATACCTTTGAAACTGAAAGTCCCTTTCTGCTTTCCACATAGGAGACAAACAGCTGATCAGATTTTCTGAATTGTTTTGTTCTATCCAAGTAGTACCTCAATTGACGATGAACATCCAGGCAGTGTAATTTTTGTTCAGACCTATTGGAATACTCTGGAAAAAGACAGGGAGGTCAATGCTTTGGTTTAGATTTGATGTCGAGACCACCTTAGGCAAAAAGGACGGGTTAGTTCGAAGGATACTCTGTCCTTATGAAACAAAAGATAAGGAGGACGACAGCTGAGTGCTTGAAGCTCTGAAACTCTTCTAGCTGATGTAATAGCTACCAGAAAAAGAGTTTTCCATGATAACAATTTTAAGGAACAGGAAGATGCAGGTTCGAAAGGAGGAAGAATCAAAGAAGCAAGAACTAAATTTAGGTCCCAAGGAGAAGGAGGATTTCTTATAGGAGGTCTGAGAAGAAAAACTCCTTTCAAAAAGGCTTTGCAGAGTTTGTGGGACATTAGGGCAGATTCAGAAATACCCACATGAAAGTTAGAAATAGCTGCCAATTGAACTTTAAGTGTAGAGGAGATGAACCTGCATGGAAGAGTTCAGCTAGAAAATCAAGGACTAGTTGGATGGAAGCGGTGAAAGGATCTATGTCCTTTCCTTGTGCCCAATATGAGAAGCGTTTCCACTTACTCAAATAAATCTTCGAGTGGAAGATTTATGGGAAGCTATCAATATATCTCTAACAGAGTGAGATAATTGAGGAAGCCTGGCTAAGGTTGGAACTGGAGGAACCAAGCAGTGAGGTTCAGAGAGGAGGAGCGATGAAACTGACCCGACTGATGGATCAAAAGATCTGGAACTAGGTCCAGATTCCACGGTCGCCCAAGAGAAAACGATGTAGAAAGGGGAACCACACTTGTCGAGGCCAGTAAGGAGCAATGAGGATCAATGAGGCCTTCTGAGCGATAGCTTTCTGAATTACTTGAGAGATCAGTGGGAAAGGAGGAAATGCATACAGAAGTCCCCGGGCCAAACTTGGACTAGAGCGTCTCTGCTGGGTTGGCCTGGTAAAGGGAATAGAGTGAAATATTCTCTGCACTTGCTGTTTTGGGGAGTAGCAAAAGATCGCAGCAAGGCTGACCCCACTTGAGAAAAATTTCTCTCACTACAGAGTCTTTCAGAGACCACTGTGAGGCATGAGAATAGCTCTGCTCAACTTGTCCGCAATATGATTGGACTTCCGGGATGTGCGTTGCTATCAGAAAACGCTGAGAAGAAATCGCCCATTGCCACAGTCTGAGTGCTTCTCGACACAGGGGTATGATCTGGTTCCGCCTTGTTTGTTGATGTACCACACTACAGACATATTGTCTGTCTGGATTGCAATTGTTCCCAAGGGAAGAGAGTCTTGAAGGGCTTGCAACGCTAAAAGCACTGCTCTCATCTCCAGAACATTTATGTGCAAGTGGCATTCGCTTGGTTGCCATGTGCCCTGGACTGTCCTGCCTGATAATGCCCCACCCACCCGATCAGGAGGCATCCGCTGTCAGTGTAGCAACCGGAGGAGGTGGAACAAAGGGTCTTCCCGACAGGAGATGGGGAAGACATCCACCACATGAGATGCTTTTGCACGCCATGCGATCACATTGGTGTGAGACATTGGAAGTTCCTGGTATGACCATTGAGTAAAAAGCATCCACTGAAGGATCCGCATGTGGTATCTGGCTAATGGAAGGAGAGGTATGGCCGCTGCCATAATCCCCAACACCTTTAGAACTAACCTGGCTTTGATTCTGTTGTTGTTGAGAAGGAGTGATACCAATTTGTGAATGTCTGATATCCTTTGATGTGTTAGCCTTGCAGACATGTTTATCGTATCTAGATTTGCGCCTATGTAGGTAATAGTACGACAAGGCGACAGAACAGACTTTTCGCAATTTATTGAAATACCCAGCTTTTGACAAACGCGAAAAGTGTAATCTCTGGCCATCAGAAGGAGATGCTTGGTGGGAGCTGTGAGGAGCCAGTCGTCCAAATATGGAAACACCTGGAATCCTTGTCGTCTCAGGTGAGAAGCTACCACTGCCATGCATTTGGTAAACACCCGGGGGGCAGTGGTGAGACCAAAGGGCAGGGCCCTGAACTGAAAATGACTGGTTCCCAGCCTGAAGAGGAGAAATCATCTGGAGCGTCTGTTCATCTTTATGTGATAGTACGCATCCCGAAGGTCTATAGAGCACATCCAGTTTCCTTTGCCCAAAAGGGGAAGGATGGATTGCAGCGTGACCATCCGAAATCTTGTTTTCTTGACTGATTTGTTCAAGACACTGAGATCCAATATTGGTCTCCAGTCCCCTGTTTTCTTTGGAACTAAAAAGAACCTTGAGTAGATTCCGGATCCTTGCTGGTCTGCTGGAACTGGCTGAATTGCTCTTTTTGCAAGCAGTTTTGAAATTTCCAAAGCTGCTAGATCCCTTTGAGCGGATGGAACATCTGGAAGGGATTTTTGACTGATTTGGAAGCGAAGAAAGGGGATAGAATAGCCTTCGGAAATGATGGACTGTACCCATTTGTCTTGAGTCAGGATAGCCAGGCTTCTGGGTACAGTGACAATCTTCCCGACTGCCTCGAAGATGGGCAGTCGGGCAACACCTCAGGGATGCTGAAAGGGCTTGTCAGGAAGGCTTCCCGATTGCCCTGGTTTTGCGGACCCCTGCCCCTAGGGCGACGTCTACCATTGTTATTCCCACCTCTGCCTGTGGTGGAAACGACTCTGCGTCAGGCGAAGTCCCTTGAGATTGTTTACGGAACCACATCTTTCCACCCTTCTGGCCTTTGGGGTAAGGCCTGGAAGGAGTAGAAAACGGACTGACGGCAGAAAGGGTCTTGCCATCAGTCTCGCACCTAGTCAAGGTTTCTTTCACTTGAGGACCAAAGAGATGATCCATCAAAAGGGGAGTTCGTGAAAGACGCCTTGAAAGGGTCCGCAAATTGCATAGCCGCATCCAGGCATGCCTACGTAAGGCCACACCTGTCCCTGCGGCTCTGCTCGCCCATCAGCCGTAAGAAAGAAGGCGCATGGAGGAGTTGGTTATGGAATTAAGGGTAGCCAGCCGCGTGTTCATCTTATCTTGAAACCCGCAGCTGTAGGATCCTTTAACATTTCACTCGCTTCCTTGATCAAGTCCCTTTGAAGACGAGTAAAATGGCACAGGTAGTTCAGCGAACGCATGGTAAATGTCGCTGAGGAGAACATCCGCTTCCCGTACCTATCCATGGACCTAGATTCCTTGTTAGGTGGATGGACAGGTACTGAAGGATCAGCTAGTTCCTTCTTTGTGGCAGCAGCTACCACCCATAGCATCCACAGAAACTCCTTTTGTTAAAAATTGTTTGTCTGCTGGAGCTGTTATGAACTTAGAGGGTCTCCTGGGAGTGGGGTCCACTGAATCAGGAGCCGTCCATGCCTTCTTAGCAACCACCTGCATGAGGGGGTCAAGGGGGACACCCAGGAGGTGGAAGGACGAGAGCCAAATGCCTCAAGATACACAGATTCGTCCTCCGAACGGTTGAGGGCTGGCCAATTTCCCCTCTGTTTCAGGATCTGCAGAATGTCTGCAAATGAGACATCTTCAGAAGGGGAACGGGGGGAACCCTCAGAATCATCCAAATCTGTGTCTGACGTGATGGACTCAGGTGAGTCAATGTGTTTCCTCTTACACTTCCTCTTCCGAGGGGCTCTTCTGCAAAATCAGGAGAGGCCTCGAAGAGGATGAAATCCCACAGGGGCTCCTGAGGAGCTGGCTCTCTGCGGTCCGGGATGAGGGAGTGAGTCAACTTAGCCTGAGGCACCATAGAGGGAGGGGCGGAGCCGACTGTGGAGTAGAGCCAGGCTCTAACACACTCGCATGACCTCGAATGCACCCTGTCAGGCAGAGCCAGAGGTCCCCGCCCGAGGCTAAGAACCCCCTCGGCACCGACAGTGATGGCTCCGAGGCGTCGGAGCCGAACTCACTAGCGCCAAAGCCCCGAGAGGGAGAGGGGGTCGGACAAGGGTCCGATGCCACTCACCCCTCGGAGCCGACGAGGGAAGTCCGCACGAGATTCATCCAAGGAAGAAAACGGAGCCGACGACGGAGCCGAAGACAATTGTATCGCTCCGACGCAATCACAGTCTCGGTTCCGACACGACCCGCCCGAGCTCAAGAGAGTCGAAGGAGGAATATGTTGATGGACCGGGCAGGCATCGACTGATGAGTCGGGCTCTGAAGCATCTGGGCCAGTGCCTCGGACTTAAGTAGTCGACTCCTACCCTCTGAAGGTCATGATCCGACAGCCTCGATGACCTAGAGGAGTGAGATCTTTGGCTCCGCTCAGACAGCAGGAGATCCTGGAGCCGAATGAACGGAGCCAAGAGATGGTGACCTGGACCTCTTCCTAGTTGTTGGCTCGAAGGTCTGGTCGGAGCCGACACGGAACTTACCTCGCCCGCCGGAGCCGAGGGGCCACAGAAACTGTGGACTGAGACTTATCGGCCCAGCCGGAGCCGATGAAGGCAAAGGTTGAAACCCAGGTCTCGGCTCAGTTGCCGGAGCCGAAGACCTGGATGCCTTAGAGGGCTTCCCTGTTGAAACAGACAGGGAATCCTCTGGCTTGAGTAAGCCTCTAAGAATCAATTTATTCTTTCTTTCCTGCAGGACCCTGGGGCTGAAGCCATGGCACACAGCACAGGAGTCCTGCAGGCAAAGGCCCCAGACAATAGACACAAGAAGTGTGAGCGTCTGTCAGAGACATTTTCTGACAGCACGCATCACACTTCTTGAACTGAGACCTTTGCTTCTTTAGACATTTTTATCTGAACAGGTGTACACAAACACGCACACAAACACACTAGTTATACCCTGTCAGGTTAATTATAATAAAAAGCAGTACTAGTAATTTAAACTACAATAATACACACACACTCCACTAGGGAAGGAAAGGCCTATAGGCTCAAGGAAGAACCAAAGGTTCTTGAGGAAAAGAAACGGAATTTTGGATAGGGAATAAAAAGTTTTCTAAACTACACTAAACTAAGTAAATATATTAAATTAAAGGGGTTTTTAAAGACTAATTTCAACAAGAAATAGTACTCACCAGGAACCGGTAGAAACAACCAACCTCGAGCTGTAGCGGCAAACGAGATCTGAGGTAACTCGCCTAGCATTGTGGGATATAAGGGGAGCCTCGAGCCGGTGGAACCAACTCGAAGCTTTTAGAGTGGCCGAGCCGAGGTCGGCTCCGAACCCATCCAGCAAGAATGAAGGCGAGATAGACAACTTAACATCTCACATTTAAAGACAGAGTAGAAATAAAATATAAAGAGAAAGGAGTAATAGGCATTATTTAGACAGGTTACAAAGTACTGCGGAACAGGAAGACTCTCACATAGGAGGAGGAAGATGAATAATTTAATTGCAAAGTACAAAAGGGGGGGGGAGAGTATTTGTATATTATGCATCAATTTGGAAAAAAAGCTGTTAAGCAATTTTTTTTATAACCCAAGAGCACAGAAACTTTTAAAACAATAACTTAGGCAACAGAAATTTTGAAAGGGCTGCCACTAAGCTTAGGGAGTCCAAAACAAGAAAAATAACCATATATATCTTACATATGCATTACAGTTACTTCGGAAAAATTAATGAAAATTTGTATAAAGCAGAGAGATGTATATACCAACACAAAGCACTACTGGAAATATTCATAGAAGACTTAATTAAGCCAAGGTAATAGTATTTCAAAGGTATATATCTTACATATGCATTACAGTTACTTCGGAAAAATTAATGAAAATTTGTATAAAGCAGAGATGTATATACCAACACAAAGCACTACTGGAAATATTCATAGAAGACTTAATTAAGCCAAGGTAATAGTATTTCAAAGGTGGGGAAGTGCCAACATCTTGGAAGAAAGCTGCAGCAGCTGTATAATCCAAAGTGGGAAAATCCCTTTCAGAGAAAGCTTTATACGGACTAATTTCAATTTTAAACCATGATGATAAAGTGTTTATCTCTATACTAGCTAAATTAATGGCAAAGATGTTGCCAAAACTGATATACATGGATCACTGGGGTTTTGTGGAAGGCCAGCAAACCTTGGACAACCCTCATAGAGCAAAGACAATTGACAGAGAACTATAATTTAAGATGTGGCTGCTATTATTGGCGGATCTTTAGGCAGAGAAAGCATTCAACAGAATCAGACAGGATTTCATGAATTGAGTAATGGAAGTATTTGCATTCCCTGATAGAAAAAGAGTTCCTTTACAGAAAATATGAAGGCTTGAAAGCAAAAATTAAGACGGGTGGGTTCTCTCTGACAAGCTATATTTGAACAGAGAAAATAGACAGAAATGTACTCTTTTCCCTTATTTGCTTAAAATTTACAGCCAATGGCTTAGAAAATAAGGGGCTCTTGAATTCAAGGATGTAACTGGAATGTTAATCACGAAAAGTCAGCATTATTTGAAGACAATTTGTACTTGAGAAATCCAGAAAAGAACATTTTGGTGGTGTGGAATATTCTGAAAAAGTTTCAAGCCTTTTATGAATATATCATTTATAAAAATAAAACAAAGGCTATAGAAGAAAACTATATATCCACACATGAATTCAGCAATACCCATATTTTTGGGGATGTGAGAAAATGAAGTAAATAGGTTTATGGATTAAAAAGGATTCTGGTAAGGCAGCTAAGAATATGTGGGAAAAGATTAAATAAAAAAATACAAAAAAATAAGATACAGGAAGCTCTTGGATATGAATATGGAATAGTAACATACAAGAAGTGAAAATACTTTTTAGCGCTTTTAGTTTTATACATGCCAGGTGTATTTTTATTAACCAAAAGAGAAGCTGTACGTGATAATTAATAGAGTTGAAGAAATGTATTTGTGAAGGGAAGAAAGCAATAGTTAAGTGGGATAAGATGATTGTTCTCACAGAACAAGGTAGTTTAGGATTACCGGATTTAAAATATACTACGCGGTTAGGACACATATATTTAACATAAGCAGAAGGTCATAAATCAAAGTGGAAGTGGACGATCATAAAAACAGGAGGAGCAGAAGTTTGGATTCAGGTCCTTTTAAGAGGATAACAACCACAGAGAATAAA
>NC_056733.1:626806523-626898729 GCF_019279795.1 Protopterus annectens
ATAGGATGGGACATTGGAAGTCGCTGGAAAGACCATTGTGTGAAGAGCATCCATTGTAAAATTCTCACATGGAAGCGAGCTAATGGTAGAAGAGGGATGGCCGCCACCATAATCCCCAAGACCTTCAGGATCAATCTGGCTTTGACTTTGTTGCTCTGCAAGACAAGAGAGACCTGTCTGTGTATGTCTGCTATTCTCTGCTCTGTGAGTCTGGCTGACATGTTGACTGTGTCTAGATTTGCGCCTATAAAGGTAATAACACGACAAGGCGACAAGACAGACTTTTCGTAATTTATTGAAATGCCTAGTGTCTGACATGTGTGAAAGGTGTAGTCTCTGGCAAAAAGCAAAATATGCTTGGTGGGGGCTGTAAGGAGCCAGTCGTCTAAATAAGGAAACACCTGGAATCTTTGTAGTCTCAGATGAGAGGCGGCCACTGCCATGCATTTGGTAAACACTCGGGGGGCTGTAGTGAGACCAAAGGGCACGGCTCTGAATTGGAAATGACTGGTTCCCAGCCTGAAGCGAAGGAATCTCCTGGAGCGTCGACTCATTCTGATGTGATAGTACGCATCCTGGAGATCTATCGAGTACAACCAGTTGTCCCGCCCCAAAAGGGGTAGAATGGACTGCAGCGTGACCATCCAGAACTTTGTTTTCTTGACAAACTTGTTCAAGTTGCTGAGATCCAAAATGGGTCTCCAGTCCCTGTTTTCTTTGGAACCAAAAAGAATTTGGAGTAGATTCCGGATACGGTTTGGTCTGCTGGAACTGGTTGAATGGCTCATTTTGCGAGCAGCTTTGAAATTTCTAATGCTGCTTGCTCCCTTTGACTGGGTGGAACGTCTGGAAGGGATTTTGGATTGCTTCGGAATGAAAAGGAATGGGATTCTGTAGCCTTCGGAAATGATAGACTGTACCCACTTGTCTCGAGTTAAAGATAGCCAGGCTTCTGAGTACAGCGATAATCTTCCCCCGACTGCCTCCGAAGGTGGACAGTCGGGCAACACTTCAGGGATGCTGAAAGGGCTTGTCGGAAAAGTATTCTCGACTGCCCTGATTCTGCGGCCCCTCTGCCTCTAGGACGGCGTCTACCATTATTGTTCCCCTCTGCCTCTAGAGGGAATCGACTCTGCGCCAGGCAAATCTCCTGAGATTGTTTATGAACCACATCTTTCCCTTCTGGCCTTTGGGGTAAGGCCTAGAAGGAGTAGAAAACGGACTCCGACGGCAGAAAGAGTTTTGCCATCAGTCTCGCACCTAGTCAGGGTTTCCTTCACGTGAGGACCAAAGAGGGATGATCCATCAAAGGGGAATTAGTGAAGGCCTTGAAAGGGTCGCAGTTACATAGCCATCCAGGCGTGCAGACGAAGGCTACACCTGTACCTGCCGCTTTGCTCCATCCGCCGCATATGAAAGGAGGCGCATGGAGGAGTTAAGTTATAGAATTAAGGGTCGCCAGCTGAGTTCATCCTATCCTGAAAACCTGCAGCTGTTGGGTCCTTTAACATTTCGCCATCCTTGAGCAAATCCTCTGAAGACGAGTGAAATGACACAGGTAATTCAGCGAGCATAGTAAAGGTCGCTGACGAGAACATCCGCTTGCACCTGTCCATCGACCTTGACTCCTTGTTAGGAGGATGAACAGGCACCGAAGGATCAGCTAACTCCTTCTTGGTGGCCACAGCCACCACCATAGCATCAACAGAGACGCCTTTGGTTAAAAATTCCTTGTCCTTGGGGGCAGTGATAAATTTTGATGGTCTCCTGGGGGTGGGTTCCACTGAATCAGGAGCCGCCCAGCCCTTCTTTGCCACCACTTGCATAAGGGGGTCAAAGGGAGGGGACACCCAGGAGGTGGAAGGGTGAGAGCCAAACGCCTCAAGATACACAGATTCATCCTCTGAAGGGTTGAGGGCTGGCCAATTCCCCCTCTGTTTTAAGATTTTGAGGATGTCTGCAAAGGAGACATCTTCAGAGGGGGAATGAGGGGAACCTTCAGAATCCTCTAAATCAGTGTCAGAAGTGACAGACTCAGGGGAGTAAATGTGCTTCCTCTTGCACTGCCTCTTCCTAGGGGCTCTCCCACCGGTCAGGAGAGGCCTCGAAGAGGAGGAGATCCCACTGGAGAAACTTGAGGAGCTGGCTCTCTACGGTCGGGGATGAGAGAGTGAGCAGAAATCACCGGAGGCACCGTGGAGGGAGGGGCAGAAGGAGCCGACTGTGGAGTTGAACCTGGTTCTAACACGCCCTCATGACCTTGAAGGCACCCTGTCAGGAGCCGGAGGTCTCCGCCCAAAGCTGAAGACCTCCCCGCACCGACAGTGATGGCCCGAGGTCATGTCGAGCTGAACTCACCAGCGCCGAGCACCGAGAGGGAGAGCGGGTCGGACAAGGGTCTGATGCCACTCCCTCGGAGCCGACGAGGGAAGTCCGCCGAGATTCTTCCAAGGAAGACATCGGAGCAGACGACGGCACCGAAGACAAAGGTATTGGTTCCGACGCCACCACAGTCTCGGGTCCGAGCCACCCCGGCTCCGAACTCAGAAGACCGAACTCAGAAGAGTCAGAGGAGGAACATTTTGAGTAATGGGAATAGTTCTCGACTGTTGAGTCGGACTTTGAAGCATCTGGGCCAGTGCCTCGGACTTAAGAAGTCGACTCACTACTCTCTGAAGGTCATGATCCGATAGTCTGGAAGACCTAGAGGAGTGAGATCTATGGCTCCGTGCAGACAGCAAAGGTGATGCTGGAGCCGAATGAACGGAGCCGATAGATGGAGATCGGGACCTTTTTCTGGATGTCGGTTCCGACAATTTGATCGGAGCAGACTCAGTTATGTCTTCCTCGGCTCCGCCGGAGCAGAGAAATAGTAGGGGCATGCGTTCGAGATTCATCGGCTCCAGCCGGAGCCGATGTTCGAACAGCCTTTGGACCCCCAGAAGACGGCTCAGAGTCCGGAGCCGAAGGTCTAGATTGAGTCGAGGGACCCTCAGGCTTCAATAAACCCCTTAAAATGAGTTTATTTTTGCGCTCCTGCAGGACTCTAGGGCTGAAGCCATGGCAAACAGCCCATGAGTCCTGCAGGTGCAAAGGCCCCAGGCAGTATACACAAGAAGTGTGACCGTCTGTCAGAGACATCTTCTGACAGCACGAGTCACACTTCTTGAAGCCTGAGACCTTCGATTCTTTGGACATGACCAAGAAAAAGTCAAAGTGTAACCACAAACACACACCGATTACACTTGTAATATTTTTAAATTAAAATTAGTAATTAACTTAGAAATTAAATCCCTACAAAACAAGTCACTCCAACTACTAAGGTAGGGAGGGACTGGGCCTAAAGCCCAAGGGAATAAAATTAGCAAATTTAGGGAAAAAAAAAAATTGATCAAAAACAGGTTTATTTGATCAATTTTGATGCTGGATTTCTTCCTGGAGTTTTATAAGTTGTTGTTTTATCATTTGGAGACCACACGGAACTTTTCGACTTTTTGTTACCTACTTTTTATCCTGTGCTGTGTGTGCTGTTTCTGCTGTTTGAAATTTAGGGGAAAAAAAAAAAAACTGGGGAAACAAATATAAAAAGGAGTAAACTACTTAACTTTTAAAACTATGAGGAAAGCTAACTTAAAAGGGGGTCTATCTGAGATACAACTCAATATTTCAACTAACCTGACGAGCCGGTTGAAAAAGCACCTCGATCGCTGTAGCGGCACATGAGATCTGAGGAGTTACCGCCCAGCATTGTGGGATATAGGGGAGCCTCGAGCCGGTGGAACTAGCTCTCGAGCTTTTAGAGTGGCCGAGTCGGAGCCGAGGATCGGCTCCGAACCCATCCAGCAAGAATGAAGGCGAGATAGACAACTTAACATCTGTTGTTGTACTGTAAGATTGCAAACACACAGTAGCAATGCCACAGTTGTGGCCACTGACAAACTGTCTCATCTCTGTGTAGGTACCTCTGGGGTGACGTCAAGGCAGCGGACATATGTTGGTGAGTGTGTTCTACATTTATTATTGGAAATAAAAAGTGCATGTCATAGTTAAGGTGTAGGCCATGTACACATGTAACACACCTACCCATAATGCATGCTGTGCATGTTTGCTGAAAGAGCATGCACATCTCACTAATGTGATTAGCAGCCTCAAACACATGCAATACCCAGACCATCTCAAACAAATTTAGCTAGACTGTAGTGACCATTGGATAGGCACAGCTGATACTCAACATCCACCTAACATACACATCTATGTCATACACATAGCATTTTAACATGCTACACATAAAAGGATTCCCCAACCCTCTGTAAAGACACACTCCAGTATCCAAAATCTTATCCACACATTACATAGACTATACCTGAGGGGAAGAGGCCTATCCTGGGGCATTTAAACACTCTGCAACACACAACACATTCATGTCAGGGAATGCTCCTTATTGGCCTCCTTACAAAAGCGCGTAACAACTGGTTGTGAAATGGTGAATTTAGCCAAGGTAGTACAGTTCTGGCACAGCATGATTTGTGCTGGTTTGTGAAACATTTGTAGCCTTGAGTGACCACCTGATGCTTCATGACGATGGCCTATGGTACTATAACCATCCAGTCATTTTAACCACAGTACTACACACAGCTGTCATTGCTACACACCATAATGATGTGTGTGCGCACACATATGGCACCTCTAAACAGTATGCATACCAATCACCATTTGCACAACTGACACATATATGTCTTGTGATGCTATTGAGTGGCTAGGTCATATGACACATATTGGGTATATGTAGTGTTTAAATATGCAGTTGTATTTTAGCATGTCATGTCATGGATGAGACTGGCATGTCCACAATATGATCTACACTCACTGTAAGTACCGTACATTGGGTATGTGGCCGAATGGTATTCAATCAATTATCCATGCACCACTGATGATGTTGTGTGAATACTCATCATGCATGTGCTAAAAACGTGTCCACAATTAACACGTGTCCACAATTATTTGCTAAAGACACAGAGGCTAAAATCAGCATTGGATACCTATCCGACACACAGATACACATCCAGCAATGGTATGCACACCTGTGAGTTAAGGTGCACAGTACATCACAGGGTTATGAATACCTGCACAGCAATGTGTCCATGTATGCATTGTGTTCCAGGGGGAGGGCCATTACCTAATAAAACACATGCATCAAAGCCATGTATACTGTTAGTAACAAGGATTGACTACACTTGCACTGCATGTTATTGAGTAACACACGTCCTGCATGCTAACAGGTGTGATAGGACTGTTTTGCTTGTGATACTATACTCCACCATCACCTGCTATTGTGTATGTTCTGTGATTGCTGGTGTTGTGTGTGTGTCTTCTTTCGGGCGGAGTGTAGTTTTGGGTGTGTGCATGTGGTCTGAAGTCATATTCAGGTCTTAAAGTGTGTTTCCTGTTTTCCTCTCACAGGTGGCGAGGTGGGGCTGGTTCAGTACAGCAGGGAACCTGATGTCAGTGAGACAGACAGTGATCATGAGGATAGGTGTGTTGAGGCACAGACAGGTTTGTCAGGGTCTGTTGCTGGGCCACCAATTGACAGTACACAAGTCTCCACCCCATCCATGCACACAGTCATACTGCCTATACACCCATCATCACCACTGCCCTTAGCTGAGGGACAGTGTACGGTTAAGCATTGGCCAGGACAGTGTGGTATCTATGGCATATGTATCAGGACACAGCAGCCATAGCCAGATGTCTGGAACGGTACCACATAGGCAGATGCTCAGGGGTTCTCATCAGAGCACTGCTGGTCATCATGCCCCTGGCAGATGTGCCACACCTCTTTCAACCACACGCATGTTCCAGGCTGTCATGGAGGCACAGACACAAATGGAGCGGTACACCAGACAGGGGGCTAAGGGCAAAGAGGGCTCATTACACCTCTGTAAATGACAGTATCCGTGACCTAGCAGGTGCCATACATAACACTGAGGTTACTGATAGACTTTGGGGTGAGACATTGGATGTCCTCCACAATGTCATGTCCATGTGTCAGGACAGTTGAGACATCGACGTATGCCAGCAACATCACCAGCTGGAGGTCGCCGTGGACGTCCAGCAAGTCACAGCCGCTCCCATAGTGCCAGTACCAGCCCCAACAATGTTGGGGGGGCTGTCCATAGACCGTCCTAGCAGAACACGTGCACTTGGCTCTAGCCAATCTCAGCAGGGACCTGGATCCAGTGGACATTTGTCAACCTCTGAGGATAGCACCCAATCTGGATTAGTACCGGATACTGTCTGTAGCACGCCTGCCAGGCACATATTCCATATCCGTGGCCAGAGACAGTGATCTGTAATGCCTGCCAGTTAGTGTCTGTAGCTGTCTCACAAATCCCCGTATATGGTAGCCACATGGTGGAACTGTGTGCATGCAGACACACACACAAAATAGAAACCTAGGGCAAACACATACCCGCACACATGACAAACATTGGCCCATAACAGTACTCATGGCCCTCACACACACACACACACACACACACACACACACACACACGTTGATTGTATGGCTCAGTGTAGGCCTCTGGAAAACCAACAACACACCCTGTGCATATGATGAAACCTGTGCCACCTCCTGTCTTCTGTAACATTGATGCAGGAACAGGCTAACATGGTGCTGATGCACAGGGTGACTTTAATAAAGTATAGCAATGGTTGGATGTGTAGCATGTTGTCCGCAGTAAAAGTGTAATGATATCCTTGAAGGTGTAGGTGAGCAGGCATGATGCATTAAAGCTGTAATTAGCAATGTTGTATTGTTTTCACCAGTGTTTATTCCAATTGTGATTTGTTTGCCCATGTGCCACTTGGCTGATGTGTGTAGTTGTGTCAGCATGCGTTATACAGTGGATAGTAAGTGTGGGGTGTGTGCAACAGGTTTGCAAGTGTCCATTTGTGAACATGGTGGAGGTGTACTGTCTGCATGTACATGCATATTGGACACATGGGCAGCATGACATGCCCTGTATTGGCCAATGTGTACACTCCATAGTTTCTATTGGTGGCCAGTATGCATTGTACTACATACATTTTGGAACTTGAGTACGCATGTGTGTGTATGACATGGGTTGACACTGTGCTGTGGGTGATGCTGTTGTTGCTATCTGTCATTGGTTTGCATTACTAAGGTTAACACTGTCCCAGCTGCATAATCCTTTAGTAATGCACACTGTTCACCTACAGGGTTGCATGGACCGTGCTATCACAAACACAAGAAATACTCACTTATACAGTACACATGCATTAGTCTTATGGACCCCTGCCATAAACTAAATATATAATAGAAAGTGTGAAGTTGTACCAAAACAGAGTTACATACCAAGAAGGGATAACCTCTCTGGTCAGTATCATTGGGAAAATACAAGCCCTCATTAATCATACAAGGCGAGCTTCAAAATACAAATTGGCAAGGATTCCAAAGACAACAATAAAGCTTTCTTTAGTGTTGTTTATAATCTAGAGGGGAAATCTTAGATTGGGTCAGAGTTAATGTAAAAGGTCACAAAGTACACTTATCTGAATTACATTACCAATATCTTGTCAGACAGTTTGAATTTGGATTTCACCACCCTGTCATTACACAAGGGCCACATTTGAGTTATTCAGTCTTGTTGCATGGGCCAACTGTTTGAGGCCAGTAATCCTCTTGTTGAGGTACTTCAGTGGTCTTTCCAGCTGCTGAAGGTGCCTAGTCAGATTCATCGCAAACTGATGAGTAGAGGGAGCCTCCTTTGACATGCATGCAAAGACTTTGGCAATTTGTGGTGACACATAGCATGATTTTCTAACCACTTTGTGAATGTGTTTCTGAAAGTAGAGATGACTATCCACATGTGTCCATAGATCCCTTATTATTACCTCCATATTTAGGGTGTTGGCACCTATGTCGTATTTGTATGACTGTAGCTAGAGGCCATAATTTTGACACCACATCTGTCTGACAGACCCTTTTTAAGGATGTCTCTGTTGTCCCAAACATCAATTATGACAACCTTTTTGCAGTCATCCACAAACTTTGCTAACCATAGCCCTCATGTGTTTGACTGTACTTCTGAAAAGTATACACCAGACAAGAGGGGTCCCAGGACTGAGCCATGGGGGACAGCAGTTGCTACCAGCTTACAAACTTTGCTAACCATAGCCCTCATGTATTTGACTGTACTTCTGAAAAGTATACACCAGACAAGAGGGGTCCCAGGACTGAGCCATGGAGGACAGCAGTTGCTACCAGCTTACAGTTCAACAGGGAGACAACAATTCTTACCTTGTGGGATCTATCTGTGCCCCAGTTGGCAATCCATCAGATGATATACGTGTTTATGCACAGGTTGTTGATTTTGTGGACACGACATGCATGTGGGATGTTGGTAAAGGGCTTTTCAAGGTCTATATAGGCCGTGTGGAGCTTATTTCATTGATGTATGTCCTGGGTAACTGCCTTGAAAACTGTCTAGCAGGTTTAGGGACCATGATCTGCCCCTGACCAAACCAAAATGGGTAGGGTTGGGGGTTTGTAGGCTCCCAATAGCGCTGTTAATGAGTTCTATAATGACGGACTCCATGGCCTTGCAGATCAGGCTTATTAGGCTTATAAGACAATAGTTCCCATGGTCTGTAGTGCACCAACACTTGTGTAGTGTGCCAAACGTTGCTGTAACCCATTCAACAGTTTCATATCCTGTACATAGGGTGAGTCTCAACAGACTGTTCAGGTGCAGGGTCTGTTTGTTTTGGAGTTCACATATGACACAGCCAGGGGCACCATGTCATCCCATAGACACCGTGTTTTTAGGTTTGGCTAGAGTTGTTTAACCACTGTATATGTGATTTCTGGGTTTTCACAATCTCCAGGTATGGTAATGGGCCCTTTTGTCAGTGAGAGGGGGGTAAATATGCATGACCCTGTCTGACAAGATGTTGGCAATGTCAGTCTTGTACATGTATTCATTTACACTTTGCACTGACTCAGAACATATATGAGTTTACATTGAAATTTATGACATAGCTAAAGAAAGCTTCATGATTCTCTATGGAATCTTTGGCAATAATTTTGGCAGAGCTTGGCTTGGATAATGTTAGGAGTGCTCATTGTTTCTTAATGATACTGATCAGAGATTTATTGATCTTTGTATTTTAACTTTCTTTGAACAGCTTAAGTACTTGTATTACATCGTTTGATTATGACAGGGGTCCAATATATTATATGGGTCTGTTTTCATATCACTGTGGACGCACGGCAGGATTGGTGAATAGTGACATGTGTCTGAAGTAAGAACTGCAACTGCCAGATGTGTGGCCCACTGCTGAACTCAAACATGGCCTAAGTATGAGCATACTCAGTATGACTGTTCAGTACGTTGACTGACATTTGCTTCGTTTAAGTGTGTGAGCATGCCCAGTATGACCTTTCAGTATGTTGTTGACTGAAATTTGCTAAATTTGTTTAAGTGTGTGAACATGCCCAATATGGGCATATATACAATATGTGTGTGAAAAATTAAGTTGGTTTTTACTTCAGGGGTCACCTTTGTGTTGTACATAGACAGGAAGCACGCTGTGCCTGCAGGGCTTCCATGAGTCAATTTACATAGACTTATCAACATTTCTACATACAGCGGGGACAGGTATTATTTGTAAATTTCTACCCAGGGGGGGCACACCTGATTGTTACTGTGGGTGTACATAGGATGAGGGGTACACCTGACACTTAGGCCTGCACAGCTATGTCAGGTACTCCATTTCAGTCTGTACTGTTGCCTATCGTACTGGCTTGAGGCATACCACTGTACTACAGACCTTAGCTTCCAATTACACGCATACTAGTTTGTGACTTCATACCCTACCCAACCCACATCACATTGCCTGGCCTGCTGTTATCTGTCTGCATAGGCCTGGGGGGAGGTTACCCATAGGCCTCTTCAGAGGGCATGATACAGCATTTGTTTGTGTTTGCGTTTGTCTACAACTGTCCTGCTGGCTGTGACTATTAGGTATGTGCCCCCTCCAACTGATGTGTGTGAGTGACTTAAGTTGTGTCTGTGCCAGTAATGAGGGTGGTGCTGCAGGGCTGCCTATGTCAGATGCACATAGTACACTCCCTATACATGTCTGAAAACAGGTAGTGTCAAGTTAGGCATCCCTTTTACTGTATGTGCAAGTCAGAGAGAGGTGTCATTTCCAGGGTTCCTACTGAGTCAGTGTATGTGCTATGCACTGCCTCTTTGCCAAGGCCAGGGCATACTGGGCACGCCTCCTTCTACCTACTGGGGCAGGCTCAGGTTGTTCCTCCTTCGAGTCACGCTGTGCCTGTGCAGGCCTTGGCAATGGTGGGGGGCTGTTTGGCCCTGTTCCATGCTGCTCCTGCTGCAGCTGTTTCCGCAGGATCATATTGTGTAGCATGGCACATACCACAACAATTTGGGTACATGTAGTTGGTGAGTACTGCAAGGCTCCACCAGATGTGTCCAGGCAAAAGAACCATGACCTGAGCATCCCAAACACACGCTCAATTATGTTTCTTGTTTGCACGTGTGCCTCATTATGGCGTTCTTGTTCAGGTGTGCGTGCATTTCTGATGGGTGTTATCAGCCATGGCTCCAGTGCGTATCCAGCATCCCCTACTAGGTGACCGTAGGGAATGTCCCCAATGGCAAATAACTGGTACAGCTGGGTCAGATGCCAAATGTGAGAATCATGATAGCTTCCAGGGCATCCAGCACAAACATTCATTATTATGCCCTGGGCATCGCACACGAACTGGCAGTTGATGGAGGGAAAGCCCTTGCGGTTGATGTAGATCCTTACCCACTCAATGGGTGGTGCTTTGATGCGTATGTGCGTGCAGTCTATTGCACCAGCTACCTCAGGGTATTCTGCTATTTGGTGGAAAAGACGCATATTGCTGGCCAATGCCTCATGAGAATTGTGGCTATATATGTGGTCACCGACATGTGCTGACATAGCACCCAGGAACTGGTGGAGTACCCTGGATGCTGATGCCTGTGAAATCCCCATCATATCACCAGTTGGTCTTTGGAAGGTACCTGTAGCTAGTATTCTTAAGCCAACACATACCTTGGTATCCACTGGGATGGGTTCCCCTCTGTTCGTTCTGTGTGTGAGGTATGGTCGGCACAGCTTGACAATTTGCTGTAGGAGGTCCCTGTCCACCTTATAGCAGTCCACTATCTCCAGCTCATGTAGCCCCTGGTAGGTTACCCTGGGTCTGTACACTCTTCTCTGTCTCCTCACTGTGGGTTGCTCAGCAGCATTCACAACATCAACACCCTCAACACCTTGCACATGTTGGTTTATGATAGCAAGAGCAACCCCTAACATTTTGTATGACTTAAGCTTTTTAAGCTTTCCCTCCTTATATACTGCAGTGTTGCAGAGTTCTTGAGAAAAAACAGAGGGGAATGGTGTTTGCAAAGTTTAAAGGGCTGGGCTAGTCTGCTGCCTGTGTAATTGGCGGATTCTGATATATTTCACCTGGCAGCTCTGCTAGTTCTCCTTGGTTAACTTCTTACTACTTCTTTTCCTTCCTTTTGCCATTCTGTAACCGCCCGGGTCAGCGCTGCGCAAACGCTGTGTGCATGTTTGCAAGGAGTTTCCTATCTTTCAACAGTGTGCACCTTGGGTTTGAGGTTTTCAAGAAGGACAACTGTAGACATGTCTCTTTGCAATCATGAGCAACTCAGGGCAAACATGAGCCACTGTTGTCCAATTAGCATACAGCCTGACACACCCCGTCATGATGTCACCTATATTCTAGTCTTCTATTCACCTACTCCTAATCTTTACACTCTTGTGGGACATGCCTCACATGCTGGGAAAAATTGAGATTCACTATCCTTATCCCCATTTGCATAGGATTGCCTAGTAATGCATGGTTACATCTCTCACACTGAGCTCCCCCCCCCCTTAGCAACCACTAGTCAGTAGCCATGTTGTCTTCAGCCTGCCATTCACCTGCATGGCAGAATAAGCTTTTTTGTGAAAATGCCTATTTTTGGCTTTTTTTGAATTATTTAATTGTTTTTTTAAAGCGCTGCACGTTTGCAGATCGGGGGAAAAAAGTTACATTTTTTGTTTTTCAACATTTTGCAATGCCAATAGCCTTATATTTGGCCATTGGCATGCTTCCTCAACTGTATGCATTTTTTATTTGGAGCCGTCATAGCTCCTTTTAGCTATTTGCAGAAATGTACTCTTTACCAATGGAGTACATTTCTGTGGGTAACACTAATCTTCCACGGACAGGTTAGTGTTTGCTGAATCGCAAATTTACCTCATTTGCATGGCTTTCACCAGCAAATGAGGTAATTTGCATACCATGACGCTATCCGTGCAAGACTAGCTTTAGCAGCTCTCGTGCACACCCCTGCAGGCTGTTCCTGGATCGTACGGCAGACATATTGCCTGCTTGAGCTCCTACACTCAACTTGCACTCCGTGCAAGCTTTCGTGAATCCGGGGCTAAGATGTTTATTCTCCTTTCATTGGATACATTTTCATTCTCTGTACATTGTTTTTTTATTCGACTACTGGTTACTATGCATTATTGCTTACATTGTAACATATTTTACTGGGGTTTTTTTCCATTGTTACCACCCTTTTTGAGTTTTCACATACCAGTTTTACAACTGCAACTCATTTTCTGATGAAGTTCTTACCACTAGTAAAGGGAGGAAAGTGATAGATATCGGCTCCTGTGTTTGCTACTGTGCTTAATGCTCAGTTCATGTTTTTTGTTTTTCAGTGAAATTATTTCTCATAACAAGAAATTATGTACTCACCATAACGTTCGATGTATGTAGTTCGGAGCAGAATATCGGCTCCAACTTGGCCAAACGTTTCTAGCTCTAAGTCTTCTATTGGCTGGGCTAAGAAGGTATCCCATGCTGCACTGTTCCATATCCCCAGATCTAGTTTGCTGCGAACACCACACTCATACCCCATGCATAACAACATCCAAGTAAAGAGGAATAAACTAAAGGTGAAGGGAGCTCTAAAAACCAGACCTAACCTCCAGAGCCTCCAGAATGTGTCAGTAAGTTTGGTTGTGGGTCCAGAGTCCAAGGTGTATCCACAATGTAGGGATGGAGAAAGGGGAACCAGACTTGACGAGGTCAGTGTGGAGCAATTAGAATCATTCTGCTTCCCAAGGATTGTGCTTTCTGAATCACTTTTGATAGCAAGGGAAACGGAGGGAAAGCATAAAGCAGACCGGAGGGCCAATCGTGGACTACAGCGTCCCTGGGTGACTCCCCCTGTGGGAGGATCAGCGTGAAGTAGCTGCTGCATTTGGCATTGAAGGGGCTGGCAAAAAGGTCGCAGCAAGGCTGACCCCATCTGCTGAAGATTCGTTCTGCAACTAGATGATTCAGGGACCACTCATAAGGCATCAGAATAGCTCTGCTTAGCCTGCCTGTTATCACGTTGGACTTCCCCGGAATGTGCGTTGCCACCAGAAACAGTTGGGAAGATACTGTCCACTGCCACACTCGCATGGCCTCTCTGCACAGGGGGTATGATCTGGTTCCTCCCTGCTTGTTCAGATACCACACTACTGACATAATGTCCGAGTGTATTGCAATAGTCCCGAGAGGTAGAAAGCTCTGAAGTGCCTGCAACACAATTAGCACCGCTCTCATCTCTAGGATGTTGCTATGCAGATGTATCTCGTGATCTTGCCACGTGCCTTGGACTGTCCTGCCAAGATAATGCCCCCACCGCACGCCATCTGGGAGGCATTCGTGGTCACTGTGGCAACCGGGGGTGGTGGAATGAAGGGTTTTCCCCTATCCAGATTGTTGGTGCAAAGCCACCAACTGAGATCCCATTTGCATCTGTCCGTGAGCAAAATAGGGTGGGAAAGTGGAAGTCTCTGGAGAGACCATTGAGCAAAGAGGAGCCATTGAAGGAGCCTCATGTGCAATCTCGCTAGAGGGCCTAACATAATTGTTGCTGCCATAGTCCCCAGGAGTTGGAGAACCCATCTTGCCTTCGCTTTCCTCAGGGGTAGCAGGGCGTGCACCTGTTGCTGTAAGACAGGTTCTTTTCTGCGGTAGAAAGGCTCGTATTTGAACGGTGTCTAGCTCTGCACCTATAAAAATGACACGCTGTGAGGGCAACAAGGCAGATTTTTCCCAGTTCAGTGTTATGCCCAAATGTAGACAGAGAGTGATGGTAGCGTTCCTGGTTTGGATTAGTAGATGCCTGGTGGGGGCGGTGAGAAGTCAGTCATCCAGATACGGAAACACTTGGAATCCTTGACGTCTCAAGTGAGGTGTCACCAAGCCATACACTTGGTGAACACCCTGAGGGCTGTGGTGAGACCAAAGGGCAGGGCTCGAAACTAAAAATGACTGGCTCCCAGCCGCGTAGGTGACTTCTGGATGTCCTGTCCATTTTGATATGGTAGTAAGCATCCTTGAGGTCGATGGAGCACATCCATACTTCTTTTCCCAACAATGGGAGAACTGACTGTAGTGTGACCATACGGAACTTGGACTTTTGTACATAGTTGTTCAGTTGGCTGAGATCTAATATGGGTCTCAGGTCCCTTGTTCTTTTCGGCACCAAAAAGAATCTTGAGTAAGTCCCTAATCCGATCTAGTCTGACAGGACATGCTGGATGACTCCTTTTCCTAGCAGCTTTGAAACCTCTGAAGCTGCATGATCCCTTTGACTGGGTGGAACATCCGGGATTTTTCTGACTGGAGGGGGATCTGATGAAAAGGGGATGACATAACCTCCGGAAATTATTCGTAATACCCATCGGTCCTGGGTGATGCTTTGCCAGGCTTCCGGGTATAACGATATTTGACCCCCGACCGGCTCCGGAAACACACAGTCGGGCATCCCATCAGGAACGACAGTAGGGAGAGCCGCGAAAGGAATCGCAGTCTCCAGAAATGCAGGGGCCCCCTCTGCCTCTAGGGCAGCGTCTCCCTGAATAACCTCCCCCTCCTCTGCCTCTGGAGGGGGGCTCATCTTGTGCACCGGGAAGAAATCTCTGTGATTTTTTGAACCACAACTTCCAACCCCTAGGATAAGGCCTAGAGGGAAGGGAAAAACAGACCCCTACTGCAGACAGAGTCTTTCCCTCTTCCTCACACCTGGTGAGGGTGCCTTTCACCTTGGTTCCGAACAAAGAAAAACCATCAAAGGGGGCGTCAGTGAAAGAAGACTTGAAGGCTGCCGCGAAATGACAAAGGCGCATCCAGGCTTGCCTCCTAAGGGCGACTCCTGAGCTTGCTGCCCTACTCGCTCCCTCGGCTGCATATGAAATGAGCCTCATGGAGGAGTTAACGATGGAATTGAGGGTAGACACCTGGGCGTTAACCGTCTGGGCCACTGCCTCCAGGAACGTTACCCACTCCTAACTCTTTGAGGAGATCTCTCTGGAGCAGAGTAAAATGAGACCGGTAGTTCAGCGACCGTAAGATAAAGGTTGCTGATGAGAGGGTACGCTTCCCATACCGGTCCATGGTCCTAGACTCCTTGTTAGGAGGATGGACTGAGGAAAAAGTATCGGCTAATTCCTTCCGAAGCCGCCGCCACCACCATGGCATCCACAGGGACTCCTTTGGACAAAAACTCCTTACTCAGGGGAGCAGACAAAAATTTATTGGGTCTCCTGGGTACGGGTTTTACAAAATCAGGGTTCTCCCACACCCTCCGACAAATTAAATCCAGGAGCTCGAAGGGTGGGGACACCCAGGAGGCAGTGGGCTGAGCACCAAAGGCCTTAAGGAAGACCAACTCCTCCTCAGAGGGGGCTTTGGACGGCCAGTCACCTCTTTGCTTCAATATCTCCAGGATGTCGGAGAATGAAACAGTCAGAGGATGACTTGGGGGACCCCTCCGATTCCTCGAGGTCAGTATCTGAGGTGAGAGACTCATCTTGGGAGTCTATGTGCTTCCTCTTGCACGTTTTCTTTCTAGGGGGCTCCTCAGGCAAAAACTCTGAGGGGACCTCAGAAACTTGGGGACCACTCGTGGAGGTATCCCTAGGCCTTGGGGCTCCGCTGTCTACAGATAGGTGGTGATCAGAGGCTCTCACCGGAGTGGTAGGGGACAGAATGACCGACCCGCATGATGTGGCTGAAGATCTGGCCAGCGCACTCCGCGTGGCCTCAAAGGCTGCCCCCCCCCCAGAGTCAGAGGACCGGCCAGCCTCTAAGACCATGACAGGAGTCTGGGTTCCCCGAGCCGAGGCACCAAGCAGGAGACTAGGAACCGAAAGGTGTCCCGAGGTGTCTCCCTCGGGCCCGACTGAAGAATCCCGAGTCCCTAACTCCGTGGACGGCGCCGACGGGATCAGAGCTGATTTCGGCACCGATAAGCCCAGAGGGGCCATTGGAAATGACCTAGGAACATCACATGGAGCAGAGCAATCCGGCTCCGAAGACAGAGATGCGCTCGGAGGAGGAATAATCAAAGAAGGTATGAGGACGGGCTCCAGAGCCGACAGATGGAGCAGAGAACAATTTAGCCAAAACCAGTGACTGAAGGAGCCTCTGCACCACCCTATCAACATCCACATCTGAAAATGTCCTGGAGGATTTTGGAGGATAGGGAGTGAGATCGGGATCTCCTCTCAGGTGACAATGGTCTAGTACTGGGCGATCGGCTCCGAAGAGGTTCCAATACAATTGGAGCAGACGTCAGTTCCATCAACACTACCACTTCCCGCGGCCTCAAGGAGAGTGGAGCCGAGGAGGTCGAAGCTAGTTTCATTACTTTCTCCGGTGGCTCTGAAGAGACTGAAGGAGCCGGAGATCTCTTTTTTGATTTTGTGGATTTTGATTTTGAACTGGAAGCAGAATCCATGGCCTCTTCGAATGAGGGTTTCAAGAGTCCCTTCAGAATTAACTTATTCTTTCTTTCTTGGAGCACCCTGGGACTAAAAGCATGGCAGAAGCTGCAGGACTCCTGCAGATGCATTGCTCCCAGACAATAAATGCATACTGAATGTCCATCGGTGATGGACATCTTGTAATTAGAAGTTATGTACCTACCATAACGTTCCATGTTAGTTGTCTTCATCTCGCCTTCTTCTTGCTGGATGGGTTGGGCGATCCCCCCTCGGGTTCACATATTTTAGCTTTGAGAACTCCTTTCTCAGCTCGAGACAACCCTACCCCCCCCCGCATCCCAAGGCGGAACTACCTCCAGATCTCGTTTGGCAGCTAACTAGCCTGTAAAGACTTATCCCTATATAAAATAGGAACCATGGTTCTAAAAGAAGTCTCATAACAAATGCTCAGAGGAGCTCAATAATAATAACTTCCAAGATCTGTCCAGGCCAGGGGAAGGAGGGTGGGATTGAAGAAGAAGAAGAGATGAAGACAACTAACATGGAACTATGGGTAAGGTACAGGTTTCTAAATGTTAAGTTGTCAATCGTGCTTCATCTGCTTGGAGCATGAGACCTTCCTCATGCTCAGCACCTGTATCCCGGTGGCTCAATGGAACAGACTCTTTGAGAAAGGCACTGGCCCCTTCTCTGGAGCTGGAGGCCAAATCCAACTGGTATGATAGCACATGTAAGTATGTGGCCTGCAAAACTGTATCTGAAGGTAACAGTCATGGGAAGACTATCCTGAAAGGCTAGAAGTGGATGAAGACCTCCTAAATTTGCATTTTTTTTACTTAGTTTTTGGTTTTAGAGAGCAGAGAGTACAGGAAATGGTGGAAGTCAACGATCTAGATAAGGTCACTTCAGATACTGGAGACCCAACCTGTTTCCCTGATTAGGGACAAAACAATTTGTTATGATTTTAGTTTGTTTAGTCCTGTGTAGAAAAATGCTGACTGTGTTGAGCTCTGTCAAAAATGCAGCTTGTTCAGCTCTGTCAGAATAGTTAGGAGAAAGAAAACTGGTAATTGTGGTAGATTGCATTGATTGGCAGATATGGGACCTAAGGAAGGGTTAGTTCGAATGGTTTACCCTGTAGGTGAACCCATCCCAGAGGCCTGAAGAAATAAGGAGAAGCCATACAGAAGAAACTTTTCTCAGAGAAACACTTCAGCAAAAAGTTAAGCCAACTTTAAATAGTTTTCTGGCAACAGGAACAAAAAGTTCGAGATAGAGGGAAGGAGGAGGGAAGTAATTATCCATTAGAGGAGGAGGATGTTTCTGAGCAGGGAGGATGGAAGTTTCTCAGTTCAAAAAAACAAACAAAACTCTCAAGACATGATATTATTGTACCTATTGTCCTTGTGAAATGTGGAAAAGCCAACATGAAATAGCAAAATTGTAGATGATTGCCATCCTGATGACGATGATGAATGATGAGTACCTGAATGAAAATAGGAAACAGACAAAAGGAACAATATTCCTGCGTGGCGCATAAAATCTCAAAGCGTCTTTGCTTGCCCAAATAAAAAGTCGCCACCACTGACTATAAATGTTCTACTAAAAAGACGACTTTAAAGACACAACTGAGTCTAGAGGGGCTGAGAGGGCAAATGGGGAAGTGCAAGCAGTGAAAGCAGCAGAACGAAATGTGCTCAAGTACGATGACCCGAGGTGGATATGAATCACTCCGGGACTGGGATCCAGGGCAGAACTGATCCCCAGAAGGGGGTGATGGGCCCAGGGAGAACCAACTGTGAGGAGGATAAAATGTGGAGCAATGAGGATCAATTTCTCTCTCAAAACGGTGGCTTTGAATGATGCTTGTGGAATCAAGGGAAAGGAAGAAAAAAAAAGAAGTCCCGAGAGGACGAGATCTGGTTAGAGGTCTCTCAGAGGGATGGGGGGATGAGTAATGTGAAGTAAGTAATTCAAAGACTTGAATGTAGTGAAAGTATTGGCAAGACTTCCCCACAAGGCCCAAACTTCAGAAAAATTGATCTGATACCAGACCGAGGCACAGAGAATAGATACTATCTGAATAGTCGCCCCACTGTTGGATTGGACTTGCCATGGTTGCTATCAGAAAACCGCTGAGAAGATCACCTGGTTTTGCCAAAGTTGAAGATCTTGACCTGGGGACATAGGACTCCTTTCTGCCTCTGCCCTGTTTGTTGTACTGACCACTGTTGTTGTACTGTTGTGCAATAGTCCCTGTCTGAAGGAAGAAAAGTCCTGAGGGCTTGGTTAAAGCTAAGCTCTCTGCTCTGGGACATCCTGCCTACATTTGTGCAGGTGGTATATGGTCCGTTGCCCCGCCCTGCCCTGATAATGCCCCCACCCGATCAGAGAGGCATATATCCCGACTGTGCATCCTGGAGGAGGGAACACTGGAATTGAGGGCTCGGCAAAGATGAAGACTGCCATCAAGAGTCATGAAGATACCAAGACATCTCACTAAGATGACGTGAGACATCCACTGATCGTGGAGTGCGACCACTCGTGAATCGTGGTAAAGGCAGGACGTGCAAGAAGCATGGCTGGTAAGAGGATGCTGCAGTGGAAGGCTAGAAACTTTCAAGAGCACAATGGCTGACCTAATTCTTTTGTAACAGAAGCAAGACAAATGGCTTTTTGTCAGAAGTTGCAGTGTAACTTCTGGCTAACAAATTCTTTGATTCTAACTTTAAGCCTATATTTTTGTTAAAATAGCACTCTGGGCATCAAGGATTTTTAATTAGTGTAATTCCTGGACTCATGCAAAGCTGGAGTCCTTTCTGGACCGCAAAGTCCTAGGGTTGGAGGTGGCGGAGAGGAGCCAGTCGTCCAAATAAGGAAACACGGAGAGGCACAAATCGGAGAGGAGTCTGAATCCCTTCGAATTTGGGGTGAGACCTCTGGGGGGCCAAGTATAGGGGCAATGACAATGCTCTGAATTGGTAATGACTGGCAATGCCCAGCCGGGTAATGGCAATGCCCCAGTCTGGTGATCTTGATTCCTAAGCAGAAAAGTCCCTGAAACCATCTGAGCACCTTAATTAAGGCTATCAGAAATGGATGCAGCGTTGCCAGATGATCTGCCTTTTGAGTGACTTGCAGCTAGTGCTTGGAGAATCTTACCAGTCTCAGCCTTTTTTAAAACCCTTTTAATCTTATTGGTCTATCTCCTGCGTCTGCGGGACTGTCCCTTGGGCTTACCGCCAGGACTTTTGAAACTTCTCTTTTTGTTTGGTCCTTTCTCGGGTGAGATGATTTGTGACTTGTAAAACTGAGGAAACCTTCGAGACCGGGTGATTGCCTTCCGGATATTGTGGACGTACCCACTTTCTCTGTGATTTTGTGTTGCAGAATCGACTGTACACACCTTTTCTTGTCCGAGGATCAGGGAGGGTGGGCAACAGGAAAGTCTTCCTTCTGAGCCAGGGGGCTGACAGTCGGGAAACTCCTCTGCCTGAGGGGGCTTCTCAGAAGAGGCCCTGTGGGTGGTGGTTCTGAGGACCCCCTGCTCCTAGGGGGGTCCCTCACATTTTCCCCCCCTCTGCCTCTAAACTGACCCCACGTGTGTCATCTTCCCCTTGGGGACCCGGGGGATATGGTGGAGAAGTCTGGAAAATGGACGGTCAAGAAGAAGAAAGAGTTGACTGACTCCAACGACATCTGAGTTTCTTGGGGTCTTGTTCATCTCTGCAAAAAGTATCCTTCACCAGGGGTCCCAAAGAGGGGGAATCTAGCCAAAGGTGTTGGAAAAGGACAGCATCCAGGCTTGGCGTCTAGAGCAACACCTGTGCCTGCGGCCCAAATCTAGTTCCATCGGCTGCGCCTCTGTTGGAGCAGGGAGGGCTGCAAATAAGATATGAGCGATCTGGAGCTGAGGAGGCAATCTTTCCTACAGCAGCTGAGAGGCAATCTTTTCTGAGCCCCATTCATGAGAATATCTCTTGAAAGCCCAGTGAGCTGACAGAATATCTTGGCCTAAGGCCTGTATGTGAAGAAACATCGCAGAATAACGTGACAAGTGATTCAGCTGGAAAAATTAGCCCAAGGTCCTGGAACTGGCATAGATCCTTCTATTACAGTTGATCCTGCCATAGCATCCTGAGACAGTTTTGGAGCAGGACTGAGTTGTCCCACAGGGCGGTGATGAGAGACACTGGTACTGGGGAAGCTCCCACAGGGAATCTGGGCCATGAATCCTCCTGGGGCCCTGGGGGCATGAGTGCAACCAGAACGGCCGCCTCAGGGGTGGGATCCACAGAGTCTGGCATGGGCCCAATCCTTCCAGGAGATGGAGGCCATGGGTGGGGCAACCAAGAATACACTCCAGAGATGGAGGGTCATCGATGTCTGGACCCTGGGGGGCCACCCGCCTAAGTGGGGGTCAGATGTGTCCTCCAAAGTCTAGTCGTTTCCTCTTACCGTCTGGGAAGGGGGTCGTGTGACAGGGTAGTCAGATGACTCCGAGGGAGAGGTGTCCTTCTGGAAACCTCGGCCTTAGGAGGGCTGGGAGAAAGAGCAGAGGGAGAAACTCCCTGAAGAGAGCCTGGGGAGGCAGAGGGTCAGAGGGATCCCCAGGCTTGGGGCCAGAGCAGGGGGCTGGCCCAGGGCCGGGCAAAGGCTCAGAGGGAGGAAGAGGGAGCACCGCTCAAGACTGCTGACAAGGCTCCTAGGAGGGAGCTCCGGAAGGACTCAGACGCCGAGACGAGGCCTGAAGGCTCGAGAGGGATAGGGGAAGATGGAAGGCTTCGGCTCCAACGAGAAAACCCAGCCTCCCGCCCATGAAAGGCTCCGAGCGGGCAAAGAGGAAGCCAGAGGGACATGGCCAAACCGGCGGTGGATCCCTCAAAGGAGTCGCCCTAGAGGGAGGTCGGTCCGATGCCAAGGCGAACTCGGGTGTGGAGTCGGAGGAGTCTCAAGAGTGAAGCTCGATCCCTCTCGGCTCCGCGCGGTAAAGAGCAGATGAGTGGGAGGAATCTCAAGCCGGGGGCTCTGGTGTGGAGTGTTGAGCACTGCATGCAGCAGACAAAGCTGCCCTGAGATGCGGCTCCAACGCTCGCTCGACCAAGAAGAGGTGCCTGAGCCTGATCTGTCAGAGTCGAATCTCTCCGGACAGCGGACCTGAGGCCCCAAGATCCTGAGATAGTCCCGGGAACCCCAAGTGGACCGACCGGAGGAGAGCCACAAGGGAGAGAGTGCTGCTTGAACCCCGTCAGGGAGAGGGATCTCTGAGTGATCAGGATAATCCCGAGGCTAAGGCCCAGCCGCTACTCTAACAGAAGTCGCTTGTCGGCTTCGCGCGGCGAACCACCTCTTCGAGCCGAGGATCAGCGAACCTGAGCCCGAGGCTTGGTCGAGGAGCCGCAGACACGACAAGGCTACCTGATCAGGACGCTCAGCCTGGCCGGCATCGGAGAGGAGCTTACAAGAGACAGAGGACTCTGTTTTTCGGGCCGGAGCCACCGGAGAGTCCCTGCAGACACTCTCCCAGGCAATACTCACAAAGTAAGGCTCGGAGGCAGGACATTTCCAAGTCCTGCAGGTGACTTCTTGAAGGGTCATAGACCTTGGCCTTGGGAGACATCCTAAAAGGAAGACACTGGCCAAGTCCACTGGAACACTTCCCAGACCCCTAGACAGACACACAAAGGAGGCATCACACACAAACACACTGGTTGCAGGTAAACAGGAAAACACAAAAACTAAACAAACAGGCCTAACTGACAGGGAACTATCTCTAGGTACTAAACACAAGATAAACCTGACTTGAAAGGAGATAAACCCCTAAATAACAAAGGTGACAAAAACACAGGAAAATAATTACTAGGAACTTACTCCTGACTAAAACTTTAATACTTTACTCTTTTTTACTAGCGAGAAAAGCAACTGGTTCTTAAAGCATCATTTTTAAAGTTTCTTCTTTAAAGGGATATACATCCACACTTAGAGCACTTTTTAAAACCCGAAGGTTTGTGCTCCATGGAATCTTTGGACATCTTGAAATGTAATCACAAATACCAATAAAACGAGCAAGTCACTGCCTGAATGGAAAAACAACTACAGTCACATAAAAACACCACACTAAGCACGGGAACAAATTTTTCCACAAACAACAGCAAACACAATCCTCAGAAGGGACACACACTAAGATGACTAGGGCTAAAAACCTCTAACTAAAACGGTTTTAGACCAAACTCGCATACAGAACAAGGAAGACAGACACTAAAACCTCCAATTCAAATGGTTTTAGATAGCAAAAAACAAACACAGGGACAAGTAAGGGGACGGACTAGGTCCTCTAACTGAAACGGGCCTAGCCTATTGGAACAGCTAGTGGGATACCACAAAAAACAATCACACTACAGATTATACCCAGAAAACACCAAATAGAAATAGCTATTAAAATAGATTTTGTTTGTAACAAATTCTCTCAAGAAGAAGAAGAAAAAAGCTACTTAGCCACAGCCAAGAGCGAGACCAAGTCTGAGCTACACAAGCAGCAAATGAGATCTGGGGATATGGAGCAGTGCAGCATGGGATACCTTCTTAACCCAGCCAATAGAAGACTTTGAGCTAGAAAAGTTTGGCCGAGTCGGAACCAATATTCGGCTCTGAACCCACAGGTAAGAATGTAGGCGAGATTGGACTACATAACATCCATTGATACACACACACACACACACACACACACACACACACACACACACACACACACACACACACACACACACACACATTTGTTGTGCATTGTATTGTCAAAAACAGGAAAGGTCATTTTGTTTAACTGATTCATGCTCAGTCAATATTTGCGACCTAGTGTTGTTGCGAGACCAGTAAACAGTGGGGTTAAGGAAGTTTCTCTTTCTCCTCACTGTTGTGCAGTCACAGAGTTGGTATGCGATCACAGAGAAGGATAAATTCATTCCCTCTCATGTGAGGTGCAGAGATCTTGGCACCTCCTGCAAAAGATTTTTCTGTTTATCAAAGGAATGCGGAGTGATGGCAAAAGTTAATAGTCATATGTGTGTATATACACACCAATACACATATTACGTATATACAAGCACCACAACTTAGAGGCATGTATTGTCTGCCACCTTCAGCTCACAGAAATCTGCAAAGTGTTCCCAGAAGGGATCAAGAAATAAAAGAATCACACCCTACACATTCTCTTCATGAATGCTTTAAAATTTCACAATCATTCATCAAAAAAAAAAAATACTGCGGATAGAAGAAAGGACTCAGATGTAGCAATACAAATTCAAACATTTAATAAAAATAAAATGGCTGTGATTCATTGAAATGAAAAGACAAAGTAGGAATTTTTAGGGACAGGAATCTCCTTTTCAAAAAGCTGTTTCCCATTATGGTAGTGACAATCACATTGTTCTTGTTACCATAGCAACATATTCCAACACTACTGGATCTTCTAAACATAGCAGCTCTCAATGACTTACATTTCTTGTCTCACACTACCTCATTTTCACAGGACCTCCATCAGAATAAAAATGAAGAATGTCTTCTTTCCTTCTTGATCTTCCTTGAACCAACTCCTTTGCTTTTTGTCTCAGTTTGCCTCAATGTTTTATTGATTTTCCTGGTCCATGACCCCTGTTGATTTTGGATTTAATACATTACACAGCTGCTACGAATGACAGATCTATCAGGTTCATCTGAGAGCTGCAGCCCGTCTCCCACGCAACTCACTTTACACCATCACAACAGAGTTTCATATAATCTATCCCCCTATAAAAGAAAATACTAACAACTCTGTCTTCACCAAGTTTTCATTCTAAGGATTAACCGTCATACCACCTTCTTTGTGAGAAAATGTTTTCATACCTCTTATGAATACTCCCCCCATTTTGCCACCCATGACATCTTTCCCTTACTAACCCAGCTTAATCTGGGACCCTTGCCTTTTCATTTAATAACTTAACTGTTAAAGTCGCACTTTCTACTTCTGTGCTCTGAAGAAATAAGAGCTATCTTCTACACCCTTACTTTAAACATTTTGCTTCTCTGTCACCCTTCTTCTTAACATTTCTACAAAGCTTGGTAGAATATTGTAACAAAGACCCAACCAATATTTTGCATATAAGCAAATAAACAATGGCATACCACACATTTAAAACAAATGAATCTACACTCCAGATGCTCTGTGTGGCAATTAAGCAAATATCATTCCCAATCAATAAATAAATATAACATACGTAATAACATGGACTATGTTAAAAAAATAACAATAAGCAGAATATGTGTGGGTTCTACTAAGAAATAGTTATCAAGTTGTACAATAAATAAATAAATAAATAATAATAATACTCAACAAAACAGGACACAACTCATGGAATGGAAATGACTTTTGCTATATAATCCTGCATCAGCAATGCAGAAACTAGGAACTAAGCATTACATCTTAATGATATTTTTCTTTACCCTGTTTAAAAAGTTTCTTACTTCAGAGTTTTATGTAGTGTTCACCCACACAATGTCTCAGATTCATAAGTTCATAGTTAGGCAATTGGCAATCAGTCTACAAACTATTACTAGTCAGACCAATAAAACTACTTTAAGAATTTTCCTTCAATCTCAAGGAGGACAACACAAAACAGACTGGGAAGAAATCTGATGCCCTGACAATTGTATGGGTTTACATTAAAGGTGGCAAAGTTGCTACTCTGCTTGAGATGTACTGTTACTATGTCTGAGAGATGGGGGTTACCATTGGGATATGAATCTATCATGACAATCTATTAATGGTTTACTTCTTTTAAGGGTACTTGAGGAACTATAGTTGTTCTGCAAAGCAACAACAGGTCAAGGAGGGCCAGAGCTTTTGTGGCTTAAAATGCTAGGCACAGAACAGAAACTAGGAGTCTGTAAGACAGCAAGTACAAAAACAGGACTGCCAGTCTGTACAGATAACCAGAGATCTTGAGGCTACTTATCTTTTCAGATGGAAAACTCAGAAATCTTTCAAATTGGGATATACATTTAGAAAAACACATGCCAACATGGCCGTTATATATTTAATAATGGATCTGATAAGATTCGAGTAAAGCGGAATTAAAATTTCTTTGGATCTAGAAGAGTTGCCTTTGGAAATAAGCTGGGCCAGACAGAAGGCTTTCTGAACTACTGAGAAGACATGTTAGTCAAAAGATAAGAAATTATCAACTGCACTGCTTAAATCCTTTACAAAAGTGTCTCACTGGAGAAGTGTGTCACCTATATGATATAATGTAGTCATTTTTTTTTTACCATAATGAGCCATACAAGCAAGCAAAATCTGAGGGTAATGCTAGAAGTCTAAGCCTCAAAATGCACTCACTCGAGGCACTCCTTAAAATGGAGAACATCGACATCTGTGCAGTGACCGAGACCTGGTTCAAGGCTCCAGAGAGCACCCCCTGCTATACTAGGCCACAATTCATATCACACTTTTAGGTCGTCTAACCTGGACCGAAACACCAGGGGCGGAGGCATGTCCATATTCACCAAGGATATCCACACCTCCAGGCTAATTGCCCAACATAATGCATCCGAAATTCTCCAAGTGCAACTAACACTGGATAAGACTGCAATCCAAACTCTACCTTGCTACAGATCCCCCACCATGCCAAGACTCCCACTCACTTTTCTTAACATACTGGAAAACATTAAGGTACAACCCAACACCCTCATACTGGGAAACTTCAACTACCCCGCTATTAACAGGGAAAACTACTCGTGTACGAACGCATCTGCACAGCGTTTTTTGAAATTCATAAATTCCAGTGCCTTGGATCAACTGATTCAGACTCCCACCAGGGGCAGCAATATCCCAGACCTGGTCATTACCAACATGGGTGACTGGTGCTCCACACCAGAGGTCAAGCCCCTCGTTGGTCAAATCCGACCATAAGCTAATCACCCTAGATATCCACATCCCGCCCCCATCCCTATTAAGGACACCACCGTAAAAAACTTCTCCAAAGCCAGCTTCAGGCTTCTTAAGACAGAAGTGGCTAACTTCACCACACCCATGCAGACAGAAAGTAGTAGTATGACTGATGAATCCTACATCAATACACTGTATAAACACATACACAAGTACATGGACCACGCCATCCCAAACAGAACCAAGATGCTATCCTCCAAAAAAAGAAGGCAATCTGGCGGTCCACTGCCATTAAACTCTGTAACAGAGGGAAGAAACTGTTGCAAAAAAAGAGTAAAACTCCAAGACTGGAGAAACCCTCTTGTCAGCCTCAGTAAGAAGCTGAGATCCCCCATAAAATCCTCCAAAGCTAGTTACGAAAACAAAATCACCACAGATTCTAACGACAACCACAAAGCATTCTATGGCTATGTCAAGAATCTCAATGGCAACACTCAGATCTGCTCACAGCTATAGCACACTGGCACTAAACATACAGATCCAGTTGATATTGCCAATATCCCGTCAGACAAGTTCAGTGCAAATTTCACCCCCATCTCATTCACGAAAGGGCCCATTCTCTATATTGGATGAATACCAAGTCTCTGTAATCACGGCCACACAGATGAAAAACGCACTTGCCAAAGCCAAGAATACAGCATCCATGGGACCTGACAACATCCCAGGCTGTGTTCTGCAAGAGCTACAAAATGAACTGGCACCCCACTCAAGTATCATGTTCAATCAGCCTCACTACATGTTTTGTGCCTACTGAATGGTGCACAGCTATGATGATCCTACTCCACAAGGGGGGATCCACCACGAACCCCGGGAACTACTGACCCATCAGTCTGAAGAGTCTGATCTGCAAGGCCATGGAACGTATCATCGTGGAACTTATAAACAAAGACATAGATAACCTGCAAACTCTGGACCCCACCCAGTTTGGGTTTGTGAAAGCTAGCTCATGTCTTCTAAACCTTATTGACTTCTTTGAAGCAGTCACCACAGGCGTGGACGAGGGTAAGGCGGTTTATACAGCCTACCTAGATCTCACCAAGACCTTGGATACCATCCCCCACTCTGGTATCATTGATAAACACATGAAACTGGGCATAAACCCCTATGTCACGAGATGGGTGGCCAACTGGCTCACTGACAGAACCTACACTGAGAAAGTAGCCAATTCCGAATCTGTCTTCAGACCAGTGACAAGTGGAGTACCACAGGCTTCAGTCCTGGGTCCCCTCCTATTTGGCATCTACTTCTCTGAAGTCTAACCCAATAGAGAGGGCTTGTGGCTAACAAAGTTCGCAGACGACTGCAAACTGGGAGCCATTATTGAATCCCTAAGAATGTGGACATTCTACAAAAGGGCATTGCTGAGACAGATGCCTGATGTCAAAACCACGCCCTCAAGCTCAACGCCAAAATATGCATAGTCATCCTCTTTGGGAAAAACCCTGTGGGAAAAACCCTGTGCCAACAAACTATCACATAGGCGGTAGTCCACTCAACACCAAAAGTGTGATAGGAGACCTAGGGACACAGGTAGACAGAAGTCTCTCCTTTGAGATCACATCACCACAGTGGTCAGAAGTCCTACTATGTGGTACATCTCATCACAAAAGGTTTCTCATCCCGAAAAAAAAGAGGTCATTGCCCCCCTCTACTCAGCCCTCATTAGTCCTATTATAGAGTACAATGCCCTGTTTGGGATGTACCTGAAGACATTTGCAGCAACTGGAAAGATTGCAGAAATATCTCACAAAGAGGATCACTGGCCTCAAACAGATGCCCTTTGCAGACTGTCTTAAACTCCAGCTCTACTCCATCGCATATCACCTACTCAGAGGCGATCTCTGCCTAACATATAAAGCCATGTCAAACCCAGAGCTGTTGGACATACTACACTTAGAAAAATCCCAATCCCTTCAGGCCACATGCTCCAGGTACCTTACCCGTGTCACCACAATAAACAGAACTGGATAGGTTCTTGTCCCATAGACTTCCCATACTCTGGAACAAGCTGCCCATTCATGTCAAACAGAGCATCTCATTGGCCCTTTTTAAGAAAAATGTGGACAACTGGATGGGAAAATAGGAAATTTTCCCCAGGGATCACTTCTGTGGCTCTGCTTGACAGGGGCACAGGAAAATAAATTTTTGGGTGGCTGAAGCCAGGGAATCTTTATGGCTAGGCTTATATAGGCCCTGGGGCCAATAGTCTAGTACCTACCTATGAACCTATACTACATTCCTCCTGAGACCACTGTTTTTGCACCAGTTGTTAACATGGACTAACCAGTGTGGTGCAATTGTGAGTCAGTGGAAAATCAAATACTACCACCCACTTTAGTCATCTGCAAAAGTAGATGAGCATAGCCCCCCAGTGGTGTAGAGTGAAAAAGCCCAGAGTACGACCCAGGTGACATGCTCAATTAGCAACTCGGCTGACTGACAGCAACAGGGCTGGATGGAACTGCCTACCCCGGGGATGGCAGTGACATGGCTGTCTCTTGCAACAATTTCCGATAGAGACTGGGGACATCAATGGGAGAAGGCATAACCTAAAGAGGAAGTGAGGTGCACTTGATTGAACTGCCACAGAGGTGGGGAGATATGCCACAAACTCCCCACTGCACATCTGCCACTTTAACATAACCATATCATCATGGGGGTGGGGGTGATTAGGGCATACAAAGAACCCTCCCTTGGACAGCTGCAAAGACAGCAGAGACCCAAGACATCTTAGGATCCATGGCTCGACCCAAAAATAGTGAAGTAAGGGGTGTAGGAGATTAGCTAGTAGACATAGTGTAGATGTGGGGCACTGGGTAGCAGGGCCGATAAAAGTATGTACAAGGGGTCCAAAAAAGGTAGATAACTGCAGACAAATAGATTCCAAATAAGAGAGGTACCACTGACCCCCTGTTGGGTTACCACTCGTAACTTTTTTGCTTTTGGAAGTGGTATCTGCAACTATGACCACATGGGGTCCATCAGACAATCAATAAGCCATCCTCCACTTAACACATGGAATTATATTCAGAGTGACATGCCTGCCAATAATGATTGCAAGGAGAATAGTATTAAAGGCCTTGGCCAGTTCCTGATATAAGCACGGCTACTATCTACTCCTTGGGTGACTTTTTCAAATAAAATAATAATAAGATTAAAGAGGCAGAACCTGCCATTGACAAAACCAGACTGAATAGACTCCAGGGTTAAGAAATTTTTCAATATCAATATTAGAGAGATCCAAGACCATACTTTCCCTAGTTTTACATAGGAAGCTAGTGAGGCTGATGTGTCCGTAGTTGCCAAGGTCCACAGTCTGCAACAGCATTGCAACATCCTGTAAGAATTTAACCAATGGAGATACGGATTAAAGGAGGTTAAGTAAGGGTTCAAATAAACCATACTTGGTACTGATAATCAAGCAAGAAGGGTTGTTATCAGTATTTATGAATGAGGTGGTCTTAGCATTTGAGAGATCTAAGAGTATTTGCTCTATAATTATAGGGGGTGGCTGGGGAATACAGAATCTATGGAATAGCCAACTGTGGGTGGAGTAAAATCTGTATTAAATTTGTTAGTTATGATTATTAACTACTTCCGTCTGGACAAATGGTCAGTATGTATTAATCTGTTTATACATTTGTTTACCAGGTAATTAAACTGATCCATTGACCATTTTCAGGCATGACCCTGGCCACAATACATTCATGAATAAACAACTGTCATCACAAGCACTTGAAATGAAATTAGAGGCAACTAGTAGATACAACACACAAGTTAACAAACATTGTAAGCTGTATATAACTGTAAACATGCAGACACAAACATTGAAAACAGCACAAGGTAAAATAGTAGCCAAGAGTATAAGTTTACTAACAAGTCACAGGACCGTGGATAAAGGGACAAAGCTAATCTACAAAGGCTATCAGAAATAAAGAAAGACTCATTTGGTAGGTTACCAGTGCTAAAATAGTCTTGAGTTATATACTTGTTAAGTTGAGCAAAACTGGGTTTTGATTCATAGTTCATCCATGATTATTTTTATTTATTTTTGTTTATTTGTACTGCGGTGGTGGTGCTGCGGTAGCGTTGTCGCCTCACAGTAAGACGTTGTCCTGTGCGATTCTCAGCTACAGCGTCTTCTGTGGAGACATGCGTGAATAGGCGTACCTTCGTTGAAGGTTGTGCATCAGGGCCGGCAACTCTGCATGTAAAAATCTACTGCCAATCATTAGCGGACCGGAGTTCCACTGTGGCGACCCCTAACCGGGAAAAGCCGAAAGACACAACAACATTTTGTTTATTTGTATTATCACAACAGTGACACTAACAGCTTTCTTTAACATGCTTCTTCAAGGATATCCTAAAGTCAAAAGCAGCATTATTGCAGACGAGTTCCAAACATTGCCGGGTATTGGTTCTTACCTTCCTGGTATAATTAAAAAAAGATATGCAACTATTCTTGGTTTCAGAAGCTATTTCAAATTCATATTTAGCTTTGATCTACCTAATAGTTCCCTTAAGTTCTTTGCTAGTCTGGTTAAGTGAACAGACACATTCATGACAGGTTGTAATGCCAAAATAAATAGGTGGAAGACAGGCAAGAGATAGAAATGTAGTCGCTGCAGGATAAAGACCTGGCTTTTTGATGTAACTGCTATGTACTGTAGAAGCAGGTTGAAAGATCACTTGCAGTGAAACAAAGAAATACTATTGTGGAAAGTAGTTACATAAGATAAGAAGGAATCTTACAGGATTCAGTACTCTGTCAATAACGTGTGCTGAAAATTATTTACAGCAAAAGAAAAATAAAGTTTAATTTGGCATGTGTGATATTAAGCTCACAGGTTACCAGAAGATTTATGGGCAAGGCCAAGATATATCTGAAGATACTCACACATTCATCCATGAAAAGGGTGAGTGAAACTACTTTGTTTAAAATGAAGATGATGTCTTTTCCAGAGGAGGAGAAGAGAGAAAATCTTTGGGTGAGGTATCTACCACCTCTAGTTGTTTTGTGGATATTAGGGATGTCATTCAAGACAGGGTCATTTGAGACCTTCTAGGCCAGAAGTCACTCAAATTGTATGTGTAAGACAGAAAAGAGAAAAAAGGCTCTAAGGCACTCTGCATACATAACAGAACTCAGGCCCTTGATTTTCTATGAGTAAACATGTCCTTTCACAGTGGATCATTTGTCTGGACAGGTACATACCAACAGGAGCAATTTAATAACTTTTGGACTACACAACAATGGAGGAAAAGATGGATATGATAGCATTATGATAACTTACTGTTAAGTAATTCTGCAGGACATACATTTATCTAGCAGGTTAAGTGAGATTCGAATATATGTTTTTAACTGTAATCTGGTGGGAGTAAATTCCAATCACTCATAAGGTAATCACTGTGTGCTCTATCACCAGTTTTAATAAAACTCCTAATTTCTGTTGAGAAGGCCCTGAGAGCATGGATAGTTGTCTACAAGTAAAACCGAGTTAACAGCTGGATAACTCTCTCACTGAGCTAGTTTTTGTGTAAAGGAGAGCTAAATAATATACTAAACTAGATGAATTTCAGAAATAAAATTAACTACTTTTCAGTGGTGGATACAGGGCAGTAGTTGGGCAGAATATCGTTAAGCAAAGCAAAGAAAGTTTAGAAGATGTACATTGCATTTACAATATTTTTGATTCCACAAAATAACTGAGCAACACTAGTATACTAGTGAAGGTTAGCATGGTGATGGCAAAAGCCATCTATTAATTCTGTAAGACACCAAGCTTCTTACTAATGTCGGTTATGTTTTTTGGCATGCTCATTAAATGTGAGTTTGCTATCTAGAGTAATGTCAAGGTATTTATACTAAAGCACATTATCGAAGTCTGTTGGGTTAATCTTAACAATGATGAGTAAGACACAGAATGCAGTTTATCAGGGGTCTCACACACCATTCTGAGTGACCAGCTCCAGCAACTGTTTGCTCAGATATAAACAAACACCTAGGTGATTACAACTTTTTTTTTTTCAAAACTACCTGCCAATACACACTATGCAAAATAAGACACCCAAAGAAGACCGAGACTTATCAATTTATCAAAGTGTGGGTGCACACGGGTGGGGGAGGGTGAAGGGGTGAGGCAAGATACTGATGCAGCTGTTCATCTTTAAACACAATGGGAATTACACATTGCAAAGATCAAAGAGTGATCTGATATGTGTGGAGCAAACACAGGCATCCCGCCACGCATTACCACTGATAAGAGGCCTAAGGTCGGCACAGGGTAATGTGTTCTAATAGAGAATGACCAACATTCACACATGCACAGCATAGGTGGAACTTAACAGCAATGCAACAATCTGTGTTTTAGCGGTACTGGCACACATTTTATAGTAGCCTACTCACTTATTACTGATGAAAGTTTCAGTGTTTTCCTATGAGTACTTGCTTTCTTTTCACCAACTTAAATGTTATTCTACTGAATCTAGAGCTTTAATGTATATGTAATAATGTGAAATCATCTGAATACCTAGATCAATTGGTGTGGCAAATTATACCTTGGTTTGCTTTCAGCTATGTTTTGTGCCAACTTTTGGCCCACATTCTGCCTGCAAAAGAGACTCAAGTTCTATTACCAAACAAAACACTAATTTGCCACCCAATTACTACGCAAGATTTCACAGTGCTCTAAATTAGCTCTCTCTTAGCAAAAATGATATATAGAAGTACTGAATATTGTAACAGAGATAAAATAAAATGGACATGAGCTCTTCAGAAAAAAGAAGTAGCAAATTACATACAAATAAATTAAATTTTTAAGAACAATGCATGCAGGGTAATGAACAGGAGGAACAATGAGGTTTAAGGGAAAGGAGGAATTGAATAATTTATGTAGTTGGACTGATTATGGTTATAAAAGCATAATGTATAATGTATGGATGGCGCAGTGGTGCAGCGGTAGCGTTGTCACCTCACAGCAACAGGTCCTCCAGTTCGATTTTCGGCTGGGGTGCCTTCTGTGTGGAGTCTGCATGTCCTCCCTGCGTTCGTGTGGGTTTCCTCAGGGTGCTCCGGTTTCCTCCCACGTTACAAAGACATGCATATGGAGCCTTTCTCCCTGGGCCTCCACTGAAAATTGTCCTCGTTCCAAGTCATACTTTCCCGGTTAACAAATGTTAAATAAATAAAATAAAAATAAATGTACATAGAAATATGTCAATATGGTTTGTTTTCTTTTATGTTAATCTATCCTTGCCTATACCTCAATTAAGAATTGAATAAAAGTATATATAAAAAAAAACAGTACTTTTGGGTTGCAGTATGCCCTTTAAAAAGGCCATAGGAAAATACTGCTTTAGGTCTGTAGTATCTAGCAAGTCTAAACCACTTAAGGAAGGCCATAATTTATGAATGTGCCCCTAGCACTATCAGCCTTTACTCTGGCAACAAGTCAATTGCCCTAGCAGTAGCAGCAAAGTTGTGTGCAATTTGTCAGCAATTTCACTATGGTCAGTTTAGATACTGCCTCTCCTTCAGTCTTGCAACAAGACAGGCAAAACAGTCAGCATTTTTGGTGTACTTAGTTTTCTGTAAATAACATCTTAGCCATCTCTGCATATCTACGGAATACAGAATTCTTTCTCCTTTGTTTTGTGGGATAGGAAGAGCACAGATAAGTGGAAGGTCTAAATAAAAAACAAAAATCTGTCACAACTTTCAGCATGAATGAAGGACTGGTTCTAAGGCACCCCTATCCTTATGAAGGACTGGAAAAGGTTACGTCCACTTTAGGTGTTGAAAGTACCTTCAACTGTAGTTCAGCGGGATAAAAGTATGTCTATGGCCCTGGTGACTTGAAGTTAATAATGGTTTGGGCACTTCACTACACTGGGATGGTGAGCGTACTCATCCTGGGTGAAGGAGTGCACACACTTGGACACACGGCACACCCTTGCTTTTGATCCTTGGTGGAGTTCAGGGAAGTTTGGGAGGGTGTTATCCACAGGGGGAGCCGAGTTACAGCCGAGTTGCACAATGATGTGTTAACGATATGCCAACAAAGCCCAATGCACACCTTTCCCTAGGACATTTAATAGGAGTTGCAAGACAAGTGAGCTGAGATACCATTTCCACTTTTCTAGTACCCACCTTCAGGCCTCCTGTTTCAAGGACAGCCAGATCAGTCATCCTAAATAAAAATTTCTGAACACACATCCAGTTATCCAGCTCCGTTTTAAAGGCAGACGGTGTCATACTGCTTAACTTGAACAGAAAATTTGTTCCAGAGAAAGGGTAGGCGCACAGTGACAAACCCATCCTTCCTCCGTCCTATTTGTTGGAGTAGACTTACATCTGTGCTTCCAATGTTAGCTGAACTGTTTGATTTATTGAGGTATAAAAAGAGTTCTTGCACTACTGGACCCCTTTTAGTTTTATCAGTAAGACACAGGTTACTCTAAGAATTCATTATGAAACTAACTTTAAGGACAAAGCCTCCACTCTTTCATTGTACTTCATTTCTTTTAGGTCATTGATCTTTTGAGTTACAAACATCTGAAGTCAATCTAATTGCTTGATATGCTTAATAAGGCATATCCCAAAGGGGGCATTGTACTCAATAATGTGTCTAATCAATGTGTAGTACAAGGAGATAAGGTCTTCTTTAGATCTAGAAGAAATATTTTTTTGCTTTGAGCTGTGCAGGGTAGATTTCCCAACCACCACTGTAATGTGACAGTCAGATGTAAGAGAGCTGTCCACCCATGTGCCCAGGTCTCACATGGTGTATTATCTTGCTATAAACTGGAGTCAGGGGTTGCTTTCCAAATGTACTTGTTTGTAACAGAGGTTGAGGACATTTTTACTACACCAGCTATTGATAAGTGTAAGCTCCTGCTGGAGTACGTGTGTGTCAGAGGGAGACTTTACAACAAATTCAAGTTTGCAATAATCCATGAACTTGAACCAAATATCCTAGTTTGATAATTAACGATCTGAGTAGTAGATGCCAAACATCAAAGGTCCCAGCACATACCCCTGTGAAACTCCAATGGTTACTTTCATGCACTCAAGAGTACACCCCCCACCCCATTTCTTACTGTGCAAGCCCAGTCTCTAACCTGGTTGGCTATCCACCTGAACACAATGGACAATTTGGATCTTCTTCAACTTGCATGTAGCATGATATCAAATGCCTTGGCAAGGTCAATACAGCTTATCTACAGCCTGAGTAACATTCTAATGAAATTTGTGAGCTTCTCTGAGACAGGATATACCTTTGGCAAAGCCAAACTGCTGGGGGACCAGTCTGATGCAATTTCTAATATCATAGTTAATTATGTCAATTATGGTACATTCCATGGCTTTGCATGTAAGACTCATTAGGCTGAAAAATTCCCCAAGGACTATAGTAGGGCCACCATTGTGGAGTGGCATCATAACAACTGTGTGCCACTCCAGTGGGCAAAGGCAGTTGCTATGCTCAGGTTGCTTGCTTATTGCTATTAGACAACTGAGTATGTTATGAGGCCCCCAATGGATGAGGTACTCTTCATTTTAGAAAGTACTTTCGTTACATGTTTTTTTATGAGGGTTGGGCTTAATTCCATCAGGGAAAAGTGAACTAAGAACAGATATGTCTGAGGTGAAGCTGGCACTAAATTTGTTTAGCAGTATTTTGGCAATATCCACTGGACTTGAGTAGTTGGTACCATTATAAAGAATCTTGGAGCAATGTTTGGTATTAGTTCTTATCTTTCTGATATAGCTAAAGCAGGATTTGTAGTGGTCTTTGGCTACTTCTAGCTAAGTTCATGGAATGTCAGTTTTTATTATCTTTTTTTTTGATAACTTCTTATCTTTTTTTATTTGTTTCTTATCTAGCTATTTGTGGTTCTCCTTAATTTGTAGGTTGTTTATACTGCTATATGGCATAGGATTTTTTCTCTCTTTTACCACGTACACAGTTTATTAATACAGAAGGGTCACCGCATTGGTTTGCTTTTAGACCCTCCTATTTGCTTGACTGTCAATTTAATACACTTGTCCAGGTGAGAGTAGAATGTTTCTGTAGAACATTTTGCAGTATCAACATTTTGGGTAATACCGTAATACTCAAAATGCAGACTTCATATAGAATTGTAGGAGATGTATATGTTTCAAGTCCTTGAATTCTGTGATATTTGTTTATGACAATTTGGAGATTCTGATGAAGAAGATTGCTTGTATGTGGTCTGATTTGACTAGTGAGGTGATACCTCGGGGATGATGCATACAAATAAGTTTAAGACCAGGTTAAGTATATTCTCTTCTCTGCCAAGTTCTTTATCGATATGGTCCAGGAAGTTTTTGTTTATAAAATTTAAGAACTTTTGTGCAGATCTGATATTGGTAATATAGGCTCCCCAATTAATCACTAGGTAATTAAAAATCACATACAGTAACGGTGACCCTACTTACAGGGAGTTCATCCTGAGTATTTAGGATTGTTTTGAGATTTTCTGGAGATATGGATGGGGTTCTGTAGTACGCTACCTACTGATACGTAGCACCCACATGCTAAATAAGATCAGCTATCTGCTCCAAGGTAATGTGGTCTCAAACATAGATACATTACCACAGTTTCCACCTGGTCTAAACAAGTGGAAAATCTTACATGCAGGCGGTGGGCCCTTAGTAGAAAACCATCCTTTGGTAGCAACATGATGTTATCCCAGAATATATTGATCTCCTCACTGACACAGAGCATAGTCAAAGTTAGCCAGCGGGGAACTAGTCAGGTTCATTAGATTTACTGGCTGAGAAGAGGTCCTAGGAGCAACTGACGGTCAGCTGCTGAAAGCCAAAAATATTAATAAAACACATTAGGGCTTGAAATTCTGACACTTTTCGGGCCAAGGTGATACCAACAAGCAGAGCAGCCTTCCAAGTCAAAAACTTTGTACGTGTTGGACTACTAGCTCTAAGGAGGACTGAGTATGCTTTTCCAAAACAAAGTAAAGTTCCAGGGAATACTACTACTCCTCTTGAGGGGGGGGGGGTCTAAATCTAATACTCCTTTAAGGAACTGCTTTATCATCATTCATGAGGCCAACGGTGGATCTACTGACAACTGTTGCTGTGGTTTTGTGCTCCTGGATGGCGTGTTATTTCCCTGTGGTGGAACATTAAAAAAAAAGAAGAAGAGACAGAGGTGCCTCTTGTACTGATTATGGAGAACGAGGAGGGCACTGTTACTCAGGAAAGAGGCGTTGCTTGAGATGAGCAAGTCGGACAAGACAATTGAGCTTTCCAACCAACTAACCAACTCCTTGAATAAGGATGTAGAGGGATGGAAAATGATGTTATGAATAATGTAAGGAATGATAGTGACTATGAGGCCTTTCACGCTTAGAAGATCGAAAGGATTAAATAATTTTAATCAAAATAATTTTCAAAAAAACTACCAGGTGGGGAAGGGACCTGTACACACAAATAATACAGGCACTATTAAACCCCATGAACCACCCCCTGAACAGCATATAGTAGTAATGAATTTATTAGATGTAATGGAGATAAACGGATCAAAAGCGATTGTGTATTTTACTACACACTACAATGAATAAATTTTTCATTTTTTTTATTTATTTATGTTTATTTAAATAAATAATAAAAAAAAAGCAGATATAGCAAGGTCTTTGATTGAAGGTATTGATCCTTAGAAAATTTTGGAACTCCTGTCTGTTTCAAGATGACCCAGGGTTTGAAATGAATGAGGTTGAGAAGAAGAAAAAAAACATAATAACCCCCCTTAAAATCAGCTTAAAAAAAAAACTGACTGTAATGAAGAAAGGAAGAGAGAAAGTGTGGTACATAATAAGAAGGTGACACCTAATTTGACAAAGGAGGACACACAAACTATCCATAAACTATCTAATGACCCTACGACCCGATAATAAAACCCGGGGAGGGGGAGGGATAACTGGGAAGAACAGAACTAAGGGAAAATTTAAAAAAAAAATTAAAATGTGAAAAATGTGATGTGAATAGGACATGAATGAATGATATAATATGAATGGCTTACTTTTTGAAGATTTGAATGACTTTTATGTATTGAAGAATTGACATGGATTGTGACTAAATTATAAAAAAATATAACTACCTAAAGTTAACACCAACAGTACCCGTACATAAAGATGTCAACAATCCACCATTGAAATGGATTACAATCCAGACCGATTGTGTGGAAGGACGGCACCCGCTAAAAATGACCCAAAAAAAGTGGAAAAATGGTGAAAAAAAGCTCTGGGAAAGTAAAAAAGCTCTGGGAGACTAAAAAAAAAATGAATAAGGGTTGATGTGAATATGTTTGATGATTTCTATTTTGATGAATAAAGAAGGGTTCCCTTTGTATTCCCTTTGCTCCCTTTTTAGAATGGTTTGAGGAGGGTCTGTTTATTACGCAAATTCACCAATAATGAAAAATTTGGGTTGTATTTAAATGTACCTTTAGAAGGGGAAAAGCATAAAAAATATTAGAAAGGAAAAAAACAACCAAGCATTATTATTAGGGCAGGGGGGTCGGGTACCTACAAGTAGTAGCAATCAGTGTCTGTGTCCTCGCAGGCATCGAAGGATACAGTTTACCTCAAGAGTAGGGATATTTTAATTCCAGTAAACATTTTTGCTAATTGCCATAGCGGTTTATAGTTTATCTTAGCTATTTGTTTAAAGTGTGAGGCATTCTATGTTGTAAATTACTGAGAAAGTTATAAAAACAAATTAAAAACACAACTGATATGAAAAACAAAAAACCAAAAATGCCTTGTACAGGCATACATTAAATTGTGATGGAGGATGGAGCACTTTTTGACTTTTTTGTTTTAGATGTGGTAGAGTGGGACCCGGGAAACCTCGAATGCGGAAACCTCGAATAAAAATAAGGAAATGGTATGGCAATGGATTTAGAAGAATTCAATAAATGAGACCATATCTAGAGACCATATTTAAAGATGATGAGATAAATAGCTATAAAAATATATAAATGAATAATAATAGTGGGATAGTTTTGATTATTATTTTATTATTTATATTATTAATTTAACATATTAATTTAACATCCTTATCTGTAACATTTTTACATTTGTTACTTTATTTACAGAAAATTTTTTAATGAAAAAAAAATAAATGATAAAAAGTAACTTAACATTAATGTGTTTAATAGTAGTTTAACTAATATGTCCTTACAAAATATATCATATTTTTGATTTGAATTGATTTGAGATTTTTTTTTTAACAACAATTGTTTAAATTATTTTTAAAGTTGTAAAGTTGGTATATTTTTATATGAATATAACTATGATAAATATATACTTATGAATAAATTATTTTTTTTTTTAAATTTTTTTAAAAAAGAACTAATTTTAATTATGTGTTTTTTAAAAAAAAGAAAATAAAAGAAGTTAGTAGTTAAGCTGTACACAGGATATCCATATTGGGTTTGGGCACTTAATTTTTAATTTAATGGGCAATTTATTTGTGAATTATGTATTACGATTTTATAATGTAGAAGAGTATATAAGAGCTTCATGAAACTTCTCATTTTGTATCTAGTTTCGCTGGAAGAAGAAAAAAGCTTTGCAACGAGTTATTGCTTTTTTGTTGTTTTGTTTTGTTATGTTGTGTTGTGTGTGAACATGGAAATATTTGAAAAGTGGAACAAGTTATTTCTATAAAAAAAAAATTTAAATATTAGGTTTTCTTTCCCTCATTATTTCCTCGAGGGATCTACTGACAAGCAGGTTAAAATGGGGAATAGCTGAACCTCAAGGAAATATATGCCAAGCCTGTAACAAACAATTCAGAGATACTGAAGGCTCGGGGATACTGGTGCAGAGCTAGGGTTCTGCTTTCTTACCCGGCATCAGTTGGAAAACCTCTTCCATTTGGATATGTAAGCTTTCCTGCTAGTAGACTTTTCTGCATCTTTACTAACATTCAACTAATCTTCAGTATACTGGCGCCTAAACAGCACAAGGATTATATCATCCATGAAGTGAGCTGTAGTGCATCCAATTTGGGATGTATGAGGGACCCTTTATTTTGTGTTAGCTGGTCCACTGTTATGGGAAGCACCTGAGGTTTCCCCTGGACATTTTCACGAAAAGGGAGAACCAGTGCTGCCTGTGTCAAAAGGGGGTTGCCAGTTGTATTTTTAGCATGTCCTGTCTCACTTTTTGGATCATTCCGGGGAATATGGGGATTGTAGAAAGGGCATAAAGGAACAAACTGGTCAACTTGACAGAGAAAACATCTATTGCCCAAGCCTCTCTGCAATGTACTCTTACAAAACCTTTTCAGTTTTGTGTTGTTTAGAAAACCAAAACAGGTCTACCTGAGGAACACCAAACACCTGAGCATTAGATGAAGATCTCCTTTGGTAATATACACTCAAGAATGTCCTCCTTGATCTGCTTAGTGGGTCTGTAACTGTATTCTACTAGGATGGAATGTACACTGCCAAGAGTGACAGTTTGTGCTGTAAAGCCAAGTATGAAGCAGTCATAGCAAAGAGTGGAGGTCCTGTTACCACCCTACTTGTTGATTTACTACATTTACAGTTCAACAGTACATTACTAACTGTAAGACACACTGTTTCTATCTGATTAAAGATAGAGCCCAAACCAATGCTAAAATATCTTTTACACTAATATGTTCCTTTTTCTGGACTGCATTCCAAACCCCTTCTCAGAGTACCCTGAACTCCAGGTCAAACGTGAATGCCTCCAAAGCCAGGTCTTATTTATTGTTCCAAAAGTTTGGATGGGGGGGGGGGTCAATAATAGAAGTGTACCTCCTATACCCCATTTTATCTCCTTGGCCCACTTGTAGTTCCCAGGAAATACAAGGTAGAATACAGGAATCTGCTCATCCTATGGATGAAAGTGATGGTGTCAAATGAACCTGAAGTACCACTGGGGCTTCCTTGCATGTAGTCTGGCATGGAGGCCATCAGTATTGTTAAGGCCCTGAGACACTCACTGGTTGTGGCCTGCTTCTGCTCCGCTATTAATAGAAAACATTTTCTTTACTTTCTGCAAATATTCCACTTTGCCTGGTGGAAGGAATGCTCTTTGCAGGTTGACATCTGCCACTGACACCAAAAATCTACCATATTTAAGGCAGGGATATTGGATTTCTAAAGACTAAGAGTGAACTTTAGGCACTGGAGCAATGTCAAGAGCTGTGAGATGACCCTGTTCGCCTTCTCTTGAGACAGTCTGGATTATGCAGTTGTATAAGTAAAGGAAGGTGTGAATACTCTTAATTCTATATAAAGTGATCCCTGGAGCCAATCACTTAGCAAAAACATTGGAAGCAGTAGCCAAATCAAAGGGCAATGTTGCTTTGAATCTGAGAACACACTAGTGACCTCTTGTGACTGAAATGTGAAGGAAGATATCCTTTAAAATACAAAGTGATTATCACGGCCTGGGACAACAGTATCTGAAAAATCAGCATCTTGAATTTTGACACACTTAGGTAGGTATTTAGTTTTGAGAGGTCTGGAAAGGGTCTCCAAGTTACTCTTTTCTAGGAACCAAGAAGAGTATGGAAAAGAATCCCTTGTACTTTGCCACTGATGGAACCAGGTCAATCACTCCTTGTGCCAAGAGCACTTGGATAAAGTGGTATACCAGATGCATTAAGAATTTTAGAGCAGCAGGAATCCTTACATCATGTGACATTCTTTCCCACAGGAGTCTGTATCCTTCTGAAATGATCTAATGAATTCAACTGGCTTCCAGTATGAGTCACCTTCCTTTTAAACACATTTACCTTATACCCACTAAATGGTTCTAGCTGTCCACCACTTATGAAACTTCTATAACTTGGGAAACATACTCACTGAAAAATTACAGCAAAAGTTAACTCATCACCCCAGTATACACCTTACCGGAATCAGCAAAATCTTTCCACCCTACCAATATCAGTAAAATCTTTCATCAAGCTTGCTCCAACACGCTGGAATAAACTCCCTAAACAAACAGTACATTTCTATTAAGTTTCACAATGCCCTTAGAAAACAAACTACTAAAAATGTTCGGTGCCACTGCTTTGGTAATTATTAGAATAAACCCCAACCCACTCTCATAATTAGTCATTCCATTTGTTAACTTACTAAGTGCAAACAAATAGGTAGGAGATACGTCCCAACAGTTTTTTCTGTGTATTTTATGGGTACCTCATTTTTCTCTAGCTACAATATATACAACATGTTTTGAGTACTTTGTGTTGTTTTACACAACTACCAAATGAGTGCGTGCATGAGTACTGATGCATAATTATTTGCATGATGGGTTTGTTGGCTGATGTAACACTGTTAAACTATGATTGCGTACTTTTCCAAATGATCCGGGTAATGTCTGAAAGGAGACTTCGAACCAGTGCACTTACCTGATTAAGAATGTGTATATAAACAAATTTATAAATAAATCCATCTGTCCTTTGTGATGCTGTTCCAAACCATAAGGCATTGAAGACAGCTTCACAGCAATTCTGCTGAGAGGTTAGAGTTTGATTAGGGAAGTGGAAGGGTCTACATGTAGCGACAGTTAACATCCTCCAACACCTGCCAGACCAGGCCAGGCACGTCTCAATCAGACCTTGTGGCTGCTGCTGCACCTACAGTATAACAGACACAAAATTCTCCCCTCAGGTCAGAAACGGACATCTCCCCAATGTTCTCTCTTATATTATCTGGGAGGGCCATCTAGACCTCAGTAAATATTTACCAGTCAGTTAATACCCCTGAAAGCCAAGGTGACAGCTATACAAAACTTCTTCACATTTCTATCCAAAATACTTCTTTGCCATTTGGGGGGAGGGTGCTTAGAGCAAGAGCCAGTTTAGACAATTTTTCTGGCTCCATGGACATCACTGCATGATCCGCCACAAGGATTCTTGTACAGATATCTGTGGGAGTCTTGTGCCCTGTAAAATATGCCGGGTTTCTTTGGAGCAGAGGTTGAAAGTCAGGTTCCTAGGAGGCTGCTAAAAAGGTACCCCCAAGGACCTCAAAGAGAGGAGGAAGAGCTACAGGCTTTAAAGTATCCAGGTCCTGCATGTCAAAGCATACTTTTTGGACCTCTGATATCTCCATCCCTTCTCATATGAAGAAATCATTCACCTTGAAATGATTTACCCCAAATGGGATTGCCTTTGTGGGGGATTCAGAGGAGAATGTGCACTCTTCATTCATCGTGGCTGGGGGTTGGTGGACATCTGTGAGGAACAATCTAGTTCTTCTCCATCACTTTCCTGTGGGTTATTTTCCCTAGTAAGGGAATTGTCCCTCTTCCTTTTAGTAGAGGGAATTCCAGACAATGAAGGGACAGTACTTAGATGCAGGCTCAGAACAGTGGTTCAACCTTGCTCAGGGCCTGATCAAAACTATTCAAACAATGCCTGAGGAGCAAAAGGAATAAAGTTGGAAGAACAATCCAAGGTCAGGGATACAGATGCCAGCCAGAAAGTGATGAAATCTGCTTCATCTTTAGGGTCTTCCTGTGAGGGACGTCTGCTTTGGCAGTATTATTCTCTGAATGTGATAAGCAGACTTTAATACCATGGCCATCAACATAGTCTAACCAAAATAAATAGTCCTGTTATCTCCTTCAAAAATAAAGTGGGCTTCTGCCACAGGTACCATGGTCTGGCTATCTATGGAAGCAACCTCCCTAACTTCAGTCCAGTCGGACAAGCATTTCTCTACAGGCAAGACAGCATCCAAAGGGGCAACACCAGAGGCCTGAGAGGGAGTGAGTGCTCTGTCTGGAGCCCACAAAAAATTCACTGGAACAGACGACCTTAGCCTGAACATGGATAATTGGACACCTGGTTCACATCTCCCTCATCCATATCTGTCTTGTCTTTACACTTCTTTTTCAAAGAGTTGAGGGAAAAGGAGGATAATAGTACAGATGCTATAGCAGATTGGGTAAAAAACTCAAAATTCTCCAACTGTGTTAGTGCCACATAAAGCAATCCCTACAGCGGATCATTTTGGATATAAATCTCTGACAGCACTCAGATATTGTAATCTAGACCTGGATAAAAGATGTAGAGGATATGGAAAACCTTATGGGAAAGCTGCCAAACAGATGCAACCACCTTTTTTCTTTCCAGATAAAAGAGGCCTAAAGCCCCAAACATTTACAATTCAGCAGTTGCCAAGATTAAGCAAAGAAGAAAATATAAAGACTCAAGAAGGTCAAAGTACACCAAGAATCTAGTCACTTCTCTTGATGCAATAAATACAAAGTGTGCACATCGAACTGGATTAAGAAAGTGTTAAGATGGCAAAGGCGAATGCAAGGTTCATACTGGGTGCTTGATGTCCCAGAAAGGGGGGGGCATCCATTGTACATGGAGGGAGCAATTCTGAACACCTGAGGCATAATCCCACTTATCACGACTATTGCAACGAGGGCTCTAAAGAACATGCTGAGTAGCTATAGAGGGGTAAAAAATACATAGGAAATATATATATAAGGGACATCAAACACTGTAAACAAAACTACAGCTGTGAAGTAAAACTACAGCTACACGAGTCCTATTTACCTGCAAAAGCAGATGTTCGCAGAACACACTGCCTTACTGGCATATAGGTAGTAGTGTCTTGCTACCCTTCCTCTGGCAATTTACCAAAGCTCAGAGTCCCTCCCCCTCAGGAAAGAATGACCCAGTATAACAGCTTGCAGATCAGAGACTCGTGTTGCAGATGTCACAGCAATAAGCAAAAGTTAAGAATTTCAGATCAGTCTGAACGGCCAATTCGAAAGGTGGCAATGTCAATTTTTCAAAACATAGCTGAGGTCATACAAAAGTTGCTTTTAAGGGGGGTCTCATATGCAATATTCCTTTTGTGAATTGTTTTATCAAACAGAAGAAAGGAAGAAAAGGATCCATTAACAGATGAGCAGGCTGCTAAATGCACACCAAATGATGCATACAATAAGCCATCCTAAAGTAACACATACAAATATTTCAAGACCAGAGGAATGTTAAACTCAAGGGACCCTCTGTGTTCCCATTTAGGCACCACTTAGAAAACCTCATACATTTGCACTAATGGAAAGCAGGCAGCTCCTAAATGCTTTATCTCATGCATGGGTCCCCTCAAATTATCTATGGTATGATCTCAGTTATTCTGATTAGGGGTAATGCATAATTATTGACCATGGGATGGGTAAGGCTAATCTATAACCAAATGGGATAGGTTATTTCCAGACTAAAAAGGGAAATTGGCTAGGCTTAAAATGGCCCACAAGGGCAGCTAGCCTGGTACTTGCCTACGCAACTACTTGAAGACATAAGATTCTCTAGTGGCAGGTTTTCTTGTCTCCTTTAACATCTGCTGCACATTCTTATGAAACAAGTACCTAAGTAGAGTAAATACTGAATCATCCAGGCTCAGTTGTAGTTACTCCAAAGTGGGCTGCACCAGTTTCCCTGAAACTGTGTTAGCAAATCCAGAGTATACGAAAGTCTGTGGTAATTGCCCTTGGCAAAAGCCATTACAAGGGCCAATAGGGGATCACCACAATGACCTTTAGCATTTCTTTCTGAACCTCCAGAAGTACCCAATAAATCAGTGCAAAGGGTGGAAACGCATACAAAAGCATTAAAGTCCAAGGGAATGAGAATGCATCTGTCCTCCAAGAATGGATGCAAGGATGTCAAACAGAATTTCTCCAGCTGTCTGGTTTGAAAGGAGGCATCAGATCTATTTGAGGCATTTGCCCAGGATCTGCTTAGTCTGTCTGCAACGATGCTTTGCTCTGACTGGATGTATGATGCCTGAAGAGTCAGAAAATACTGTAAAGCCAGCTCCCAGGCAGACACTGCCAAGCAGCACATAGGTTATGACCTTGTACCCCCTTGTTTTTTGAGGCACCACATCACTGTGGTGTTGTCCACAACTACAAGAAGAGTACATAAGTGGTGAAGGACTTTCAAGGTGTGTATCTCCACCAACATTTCCATGATAGTGATTCGCTTCTGTGCATCCTTGAGTCTTCCAAGAGGCCTGCATATGCACCTTTAATGACACCGCTCCCAAAGCAAATTCTGACAAACCTGTCTAGACAGATTTTGCCAGAACAGGTGCGAAGAAGGGAAGTCCTGAATTGATACCAAGTTGTACTTTCCACCACTAACTCTTGACTGATGAAGGGCAGCATTGGTAACTGGGATTCCAGTAAATCTACGTGCTGGGTCCAATAATTTCGGATATACCACTGAATTTTCCTCATGTGAAGACAGGCCATTGGTGTCATGAGAATTAAAGATGCCATCAGTCCTAGAATTTTTAGGAATTCTCAAGGCAGCATTCCATCTGGAGAAACCCTGAAACACAGTCTGGTAAGACAGGATCTTATCTTCTGGAAGAAAGGCCATTCTTTTGCTGGTGTCAATTAAGCACCCTCAGGAAGACAAGTCTTTGCAAGGGTGTCAGGTATGACTTCCAAAGGCTCAGCTTGAACCTTAGCTGGGAGAGTATGGTTGTGATCTTCTTTAACAACTCCCAATTATCTGGGTACACAGACTTTGCACAGATCAGCAAGTCGTCCAAATAAAGAAAGATGTAAATGCTGTGAATCCAACAGTGGGCCACTTCCTGGGCAAGGCATTTGGTAAACACTCAAGGTGCAATACAAAAAACTGACAGACCCAACAAATCTCAGATTCCTCCCAAACCGATGAGCAATGCGGATATGATGATACACATCCTTCAAGTCCAGTGTCACCACGATGCAGTGGTCCTGCAAAACAGGAAGCACTGTTTGCAGGGTGAGAATCTTGAACTTGGAGACATTGACAAAAGTATGCAGAAAAGATATGTCCGACACCAGTCTCCATGACAGCTCGTTTTTGAGGGCCAGGAAAATTCTGGAAGAGAAACCTTTCATTCTCTCTGAAAAAGGGACCAGTTCTATGATCCCCCAGTTAGACATTTGCTGGTGCAAAGGACGGAATAAGAAAGTGTCACCCGGAAGGTAAGGGGGAATGCCCTTGAATGGATGCAGATGTTCCCTCCTCTGCCAATGATCATTAACACCCAATTCTCAGAAACCAATGACAAACCAGCTGCCTCACTTGAGAGCTAAATTTCGATATAGGGCATCTGGAGGGGTACTTGAAAGACAGGTGCCATGCCTCTGCATAGTCATAGATTAAAAGGGGGGGGGTATTCTTTTTGTGGAGGAACCCCTCGTTAGGTTTGGCACAATTCTTGTCCTGCTATTTCCTTTTGATCCTTTGGTTTTTGTTCAGCTGGGATTTTGGTTTGTTGGGCCACCAAAAATTGTCCTGCTTATTGGAGGGAAACTAGGGAATATGGAACATTTTTTACACCTCTTATCAGTCTACCTCTGTCATCCCAGTATTCAAAGATCTGATTAGCTGCTGTACCAAACAATCACAATCAAGTGGAGCATTCATAATCTCATTTTTAAACTCATAAAAGTTCTGGCTGTGCAGCCAAACATACCTCCTTAACACAGATGCCACTGTATTTCCAGATTATCAGCCCCCTTCAAGGCACTCTCTAAAGTCTGTTTAGATACTTAAGAAACATTGGAAACTATCTTTGACAGACTTTTTGCTCATCGGGCAGCAATGCAGTGAACTGGTTTAAACTATGCATACACCTCAACACAAGCTTCCACATAAAAGATTGATAGCCTCAAACATTAAAAAGCTACCATGCTGGACTAAGCCAGCTTAACTACTTGTCTAGTTTATCTTGAGGCACTGGGGTTGATGAAGGCATTCTTTTTATTGGAAGAGGTCATTGGAACACAGAAGCACAATCTACAGACAAAGTGGACTGGAGGCCAGGCATGGCAGAGCACTCCTTGAATTTCTTAAAACATTATTTTAAGCACAGATTAATTTGGAGAGAAGAAATGCAGTCTTTCTTAAAAACATCGTCCAATGATGGGATCAGTGGAGGGAAGGTTGCCACGTCCGAGGCCTCATCCTCCAAAAGATCATACACCCTCCTGATCTCAGAGTGCAGCCAATGGTTGCTCACAACTGAATACATTCCTAAATCTAGCCAACAGTTGGGGAAAAAGCAAACATCAGATTAGGCTTCTAAACCTGTTCATCCTCAGAGGAAAATGACTGATCAGAGTCAGACACTCCCGAAACCGCATATACCATATCCCATTGAAAAACAGGATCCTTGGGAGGTTGAACAGGGGTGGGAGTGCCGATGTTACACATAACCAGGTTCTGTATCCTGCAGTCAACTGTCTGAACAACAGATCTAGGCACAGCCACCAGCTCAGGTGGAAACACAGTCAGAGATGGTTACCCTGCAAAGTCGCAGGTCTTCTGTCTTTTTGTATGCACTACACTAGTGGGAGAATCGGGGGGTGGGGTGCAACAATACTGGCAAAAGATTCAGCACCTCCAACTTCCCTGCACCTACAGAGTTTGGTTCTCCTGTACCTGACCTAGGCAGTGGTATAGCCCCAGAAGATGCATCTGCCTCTCATGTCACAACATAGTTGTGATACTAACATCACACTAGGGGACCTGGAGGCAAATGATACCTGGTCTGACAGCTTGTCCAAGGCTGCTGCAGAGTCACAAACCCTAGACTGAGATACATTTCTTGATTTATTTCTCTGTTTTTCAGGTGCACAAGGGGTAGATGCTGGTGGTGGGAGGCATAATTTCAAAATCCATCAATACATGGAACAGAAAACTATACAGATCAATTCCCAGTACTGATTAAATAGTCAGCACAGTGAAAAAACAGACAAAACCCACTGTTCTTCCTCTATATAACAACCTCAAGTCTATTTCTGCAGGGATACTATTCTAAATACTACACTGAGTAAAATATCAGTAGTTTCAGTAACATGGCTCAAAAAGCAAAAGACATGTCACAGAAGTCCCCCAATTTTAATAAAGAAAGGCTAGTTTCAGTCACAGATGATTATAATCAGCATAAAACAGCTTTAGACAAGGAATAAAGTATAACGTTTTGAAAAATTCCTGTCAAAAATGTTTAATTTACAAAATGGCACCAAAATCAAGATTCCAACAACAAAAAAAAAAACATTTAAAATGCTGTAAACCTGCTCGGTCTCAAATAATTATAACCCCAAAGAAAAAATTGCAAAACAAAGTTTTCCTGTCAAAACATTGAAGCTTTTAATCAATGGAAATACATGATTAACTCATGGCTCTGGAAGTACAAGACAATGAGTGGAAATGTACTAAAACTACTTTAGTACAGAAACTCATTTAAGCATTCAGCAATAGCCATAAAACACATTACAAAAGTTAAACACCCACAGAAACAAATAATTAGCTTAAAAAATAAAATTTTATACTGCAAGTAAAACATTGAGTACATTTTCCACACAGAAAAAAAACAAGCAGAGCAGCAGAATACATTAAAGCACTCTTCTTCACTGAACCACATTATCACTTCTAACTCTTTGGCTGAACAGCCTTCAAAGACAGTGATGTCAAAACAGAAAAACACTACAGAAAAACAGTGGCAGAAAATAAAAGGCTTTCTTATTTGAACTCAGCAGATGAAGAGATCCAAAGAAAGAAGCGGTCTTCCAAAGGATACTTCTCTTAATATGGCATTAGAAAACTAAGAGTCCAGTCTGTGGGTTTGAAAGGCAGTCCCTGTTCTACACATGATTTGGTCCATCACACCTGCAGACAGACAGTAGAAGGGACTGAGCTTTTGTAGACTGCCAGAGGAAGGGTAGTAGGGCACTACTACCCATATACTATAAGGCAGTGTGTTTGTTGAACATCTTATAACAATTGATGCTGAAATTTATCACTGTTGTAGTAGCATAAAGCTATAGGGGACATATCCTGGCAGGGACTCTATGTCCAGCTGGTATAAAAAAAAAATTGTGCACTTTCCACATGCACAAAGTATATCCAATGGATTGAACAAGCAGCAAAAATCAGTTTTCTTGCTATGGAGAGCACTTCATGAAGTATCATGACAAAAATCCTGAAGAATTACCAGGCTCTTCTATTACAAATTAAAGTATACTGTAAATAACAAACACATTTGGTTAAACTAAAACTTTTAAATAAGGAGAGTGTGTGCATTTTAAAGTAAGGAAGTTTGAAACTTAGAGGGTTCAGATACTCACCTAGCCAAAGTCACAGCAGTGAGTAAAACAGTTTTCTATGTCAGGTACTCCAAGTTAACCTGGTAATTAGGCGCCCTTGTAAGAGCCTTTGGGTGTTCTAGTGGCAGTAAATCTACCACATAGTCTGGGTGGAGGTGTCAGAGCAGATAAACTGTGCCAGCCTCTCCCAGGTGTGTGTGTGTGTGTGTGTGTGTGTGTGTGTGTGTGTGTGTGTGTGTGTGTGTGTGTGTGTGTGTGAGCTACTTTGAAGAGGGACACAGAACACGGATTTCACAGACAGGGTGATGGAGGACTTGGCTTGGAACCTGGTTAAGGTCTCATCTCTATAGTGGTCAGTGGAGAGACTTATTTGGTGCCTGGAGATGAAGCCCAGCCCCAGGACTGGTGTGTGCATTGCCTGTGTACTCTTAAGGGAAACTGTACATGGTGCAGAGAGCTGTATATGGAAATACTGTGTCTATTTTTCACTTAGTGAATGTTCCCTACTGGTGTCAATGGTGAGACTGAGGCTCCTTCATCACTGGCCTAAAGGAGGGACATCACAATAAGTGCAAAACGTTCTTGGAAGCTAGAATGAGAACAATTTTAATTTTTTCATTTACACATTCTTTATCAAGAAAAATGTTAACATGGAAAATAAAAATCGATGATGCAGACAAATCTAGAATATGGTATAATAATGTGATAAAACAATATCATTATTTAAATATATGGGAAATTTTACCATTAAAAGTGATTTAAGCCATTAAAGTAAGGAAAAAGTGGTGTACCAAGACAGTAGAGTATCAGGATTTCCTATGGAAACTGGTAATAAGTTATGACTAAATGGGAATATGCCATATAAAAAGACAGTTGAAAGAGTGTGTTTATTTTGTGGAGAAGAGACTGAGCATTTCTGTTTTTAAATGTGAAGAGTGGTGAAACTCTTGAAAAAGTTGTGTGAAGAAAATATTTTGAGACCATTAATGACAAACTGAAATGATTACATATCAATATTATAAGAACAAGAAAATACATGAGAAAGATAGTTAAGAATTTATTATGTAATATGGGTTACTTGGAATGAAAGCATGAATGAAATTTTGTTTAATGGGAAATGGATTTTGGCAGATATATTGAGAAAAAGTAGATTACAATTAAGGATGAAGTAGTGGGAGTCAATTATGGAAGAATAACAATGAAGACAGAAATGTGTATTTATGTGTCTGTAAATATGTGCACTTTGTAAATATGTAAATAACCCAATTCAAGTGCAACTTGGACATCTGGCTGGGGAACAGAAAATCCATCCCTGGTTTGGCACTTATGTCTCTAACGGACACATGCAACCTGTAAATGGTCCATCTCCCAGGCTCCTGCTTGTAAATGATTCATCTCCCAACCCCCTGCTTACACTAATCAAGGGAATCAGAACTTGTCAGGTATTTGGGGTGCATGGCTAGGCTTAAAATGGCCCTTGTGGTTGTTAGCCTAGTCAACATCTATGAACCTAAATATTTTTTTATGTTGCATTAAATAAAGGATCCCTACACTCTTTCTGAAAAGTCCTGTGGGATCTTTTGCATCCACTTAAGCTACCGTCAACTCAAACAGATGGGACCTCACACGACACTCCATTTCCAAAACTTGCCATTTCATCCTCTGGTAGCCACATCATGCTGTAGGCCATATATTTTTTTTTCCAAAAGTTAAACAAAGTTCACTTTGCTAGGGCACGCAAGTTGTGAACTATACCAACAGTATTTAAATATAAACGTGTCATGCATAAGTTCACAGTTTACCCAAGTACCATTTAGTGGGCCAAATTCAAAATATAAAAGTGGTCCACACCTTTTGCAGATTCCAGAACTGAAAATGAATAATTAAAAATGTATATTACACTTAAGTTAATAACTGCTGTGTAAATAATACCAACTCAAGTTGTTATATGTTGTACTCTCGTTTCTTCACTTATTTCTATCAAATTCTCTTCCCTGACTTTCTCACCATAAGCCTGTTTTTCCTTCACTTCATATTGCAATTCCTGTTTGTATTAGACTAACTTACCTTTAATTTATCTACAAACTGTCTAAACTTTCTCTAAATATTAAATGATTGTCATACAACTTTTACCGAATCTTAACCAATGTTTCTATACGATGTCTAATTTGTTATAATTTAAACTGCATATATTTTTGTTTTATTTTTGAAGATTGAAAATTATTGTTGTTAAAATGTCTGTAATAATTTGTTTTATTTTTTAAGATTGTAAAATTATTGTTCTTAAAATGTCTAATAATTTGCAGCTTTTCTTCATAGACCTCTGCTGAAAATACGCTTTTACCCAGTCGACTTTCCCAGTAATCAAATGTCAGTAAATAAATAAATACTGTTTCAATGCATTTAAAACTGTAAAAATGAATAAAATAGAACAATCTACAGAATCATGCTCAATAAACAAAGTAAAAACCATAAGCTAACACACTGAGGTGGGAGAAGAGGTATACATGCAGAGGATAAAAACGCAACTATGCATGAATATTAGCCATGGACACCACAGAAAGGGGGCCCTAAAACAGACATTATTATGGGCACTGCACATAAAGACAAGTTAGCACCAAGAAAAGCACTAGTTCAGATGTTATAAAAAAAGTTATGTTGTTGTCTCTTTCGGCTTTTCTCGGTTACGGGTAGCCACAGCAGAACTCCGGTCCGCTAATGATTGGCAGTAGATTTTTACGTGCTGAGTTGCCAGCTCTGACACACAACCTTCAACGAAGGTACGCCCATTCACACATGTCTCCACACAGAAGACACACCAGCTGAGAATCTAACAGGACAACGTCTTACTGTACGGCGACAATGCTACCGCATATAAAAAAAAGTTATGTACTCATCATAAATTTCCATCTGTGTTGCCCATTTTCATTCTTTTTCAACTGATGGGTTCCGATCAGAAACATCGGATCCGACTCTGCCATTGAAAATGCCCGTGGCAACTTAGAACTCTCGAGCTTCTCCCTTACCCAAAATGCACCAACCCCAGTTACCTCATATCTTGTTTGCTAGCCAAACCATAAAGAAATAATTCTTGTACAAAGGAGGCATAAAAGGATAAATAGAAAAAGGTTAGACAAGGCTATATCTGGAGCTTTGTCATGCATGGAGTGTCTAAACCTTTAAAGAAGGCCCCAGAGGAATAGAGTGCTCTTTTAGAATGTGACCTCACAGGAGACAAAAGGCACTTGCCATGGGTTGAACAACAGAAAGAAATAGTTTTATAAATCCAAGAATACCCAGGGCCCTTGGATGGTAGGACACAAACAGATGTTCAGATTTTACGGATAGGTTTAGTTTTGTCCAGACAGTATCAGAGTTGACTGTGTAAATCCACCGTGTGTAGAATCTTCTCACTGGGAGATTGGGTAGAAAGAAAACAGGTGGGAAGGTTGATAGACTGCGTGAGGGATAACTCATTAACCACTTTGGGCATAAAGGAGGGATTGGTATGCAAAGATACCCTGTTTCTGTGGAAGATTGTGAAGGGGGAATTAGACATCACAACTTGCAGTTCAGAGACCCGTTTGGCGAAAGAAATGGCCACCAGCAGAACAGTTTTCCATGTGCAATGTTGCAGGGAAGGGGAACTTGCTGGGTCAAATGGGGCCAGGGTAAGTTTCTCCAACACAAAATTGAGATCCCAAAGAGGAGAAACTGGCTTCCTTGGTGGCCTAATATGAAGGGTGCCTTTAAGGAACTGTAACTTCTAACCTACAGGCTAAAGGAGGTGACATAGGCAGACAAGCTGAGATGGCTGAAAGGTGAGCCTTCACAGAAGAATAAAACAGGCCACCCTTCATCAGTTCACACAGCCAGGACAAAACCATCAGGATATCCACTGACAGTGGTTATAGATCCCTTATAAGACACCAGATGGAAAACCTCCTCCATTCGGAAACAAAGGCTTTCCTAGTATTGGGTTTTCTGGCCTACTGCAGAACTTGAAGCCCACCCTCTGAAAAAAAGGTGTCTAAAGGGAATGATAACCCTATCATCCACAGAGTCAGGTTTACAGTTGACAGCTGTGGATGCACTGGAGTTCCCTTGTCTTGTGCGAGTAGGACCCTTCTGTGGGGTAATTTGTGGTGATTGCCCCTGGATAAATGCAGGATAAGGGGGAACCAGTGCAGTCTTGGCCAACAGGGAGTCACCAGCAAGATTTTTGGTTGAGCCCACTGAATCTTCAGAAGTATCTTTTGGAGAAGCGGGAAAAGAACGGAACTTGTACAGAAATATCCTCTTCCAAAAGAATGACAGGGTGTCCACCTTCCAGGCCAAGGTATGCAAGACCCTGGCACAAAATATGGAAAGTTGTCTGTTCACGGGGGAGGCAAATAGATCTACCTGAGGTGTACCCAAACAATGGACCAGATCCAGAAACACATCCCTGTGTGACATCCATTCATAAGATTGAGTCATGGACCTGCTTAAGGTGTCTGCCACAACATTCTAAGATGAAGGAACGTAAACAGCCAGAAGAGAAACTTTGCTTTGTAAGGCTAATTCCCAAGTGCGTTGGGCGAGCCTGCATAGGCGGTAAGACATCCCCCCCGTTTGTTAACTTACCAGAGGACAGTGCTGTTGTCTGTGAACCAGCTTAGCACCCCGGGAGTAAGTTTGGGTTTGAAGATTTGTAGGGTATAAATCAGGGCCCTCATCTCTTTTATGTTGATATGTTCCTTTGACTGGGCTGTAGACCAGACATCCATGACCCTCCAGAATTGCAGAGTTTCACCCTATCCTGTATCTGAAGCATTCATGTACAATTCTAGAGAGGGAATGGGTGGCTGTAGGGGAAGACCTGGATTTTTTGTAACCTGAAGAATTTACCAATTCAACTCCTTTTTTAGGCAAGGCAGGAGAGAAATAACAAAATCCGGAGGGCGAGAGTGCTGCCTCCACATTGTCCTTAGAAACCATTGAATTTTCCTTGTGTGTAACTTGGCTAAGGGCAGCATCGGAATCGTGGATGCTATGAACCCCAGGAGCTGTAAGAAGTGCCTGGCAGTCAGGGATTTAAGAGATAAGAGGTTCCGGCAGTAGGAGGTAAGGACCAGAACCTTATCTGTGGACAGAGGCTAGCATCCTGTCTGTTTGGATCCTGCAACCCAGAAAAATGTGGTCTTGTAAAAGGGTCAGAGAGGACTTCTGGTAATTTATTGTGAAGTCTAGACTCTCCAGAAAGGTACTTGTGAACGAAAGATTTTCATGATAAAGGCCTGAGGACTGGGCCTGGAGAAGGAGATAATCTAGGCACGGGAAAATCTGAATTCCCTGTAGTCTGCAATAAACTATGACAGCAGACGAGCATTTTGTGAAGACCCTTTGTGCCTTAGAGAGACCAAAGGGCAAAGCACAGAACTGAAAATGTGAGGAAGCAACAGAAAAATGTAAAAATTTCCTGAACCGAGGGTGAATGGGGATGTGAAGTTAGGCACCTTTGATGTCCAAAGACACCATAAATACTTGGGGAAGAATAAGGGGTAAGAACAGTGGACAAAGTCAGCATCCGAAAGGAGGGAACTTTCAGGAAGGTGTTTAAATGGGAAAGGTGCAGGGTGAGTCTTCAAGGACCATCCTTCCTGGCAACCAGAAACATCCTGGAGTAGAATCTTTTTCCCATTTGAGAAGAGGGGACCTCTTAAATCGTCCCATGGGAGAGAAGACCAGAAATAATTTGAGGGAAAAATCCAATTGATCTTTTGGTGGTTGTGGGATACCTCTGAAGGAGGGAAGAGTCTCCCAAAATCATGAAGTATCATTTTGTATGGTCAAGAGGACCCAAGGGTCCTGCGTGATCCAATTCCAAGCAGGAAGAGAGAGAAAGAGAGGAGGAGAAGGGACAGAGGAATGGATGGCCCTGGAGGCAGACAGTCGCAGGCTACCAGGTTTTCAGTGGGAATGAAAGGGCGGTTTCTGAGAAAGTGGCTGGAGTAGACTTTGAAGAAGCTTGTTTCCTGGGGTCTCTCTTACTTTTAGATAAAGAAGCCATAACTGGTTTCCTAACAAAATTAGTCTTTGCTGGTAGTTCCTCTGGAACCTAGGAACAGGAGAAACGAAGATATGTTTTAGGTCCTGGACCTCCTTGCTTTTTCCTGTAAGGATTTGAAAAGGTCTACAGCCGAACTGCCAAATAAGGATTTAATGCGCACAGGGAAATCCATCAGTTTGGCCTTATCATCAGGAAGGGGTTTTAACCTGAGGCAGGAATATCTCCTCAGGACTGACCCAGAGGTCACCGCCCTAGCTGAGGCATCTGCAGCATCATAGCTACACTTGATAGAATGCCTAGTAAACTTGGCAGAAGAGCTGAGGATGGCGGACAGTTTAGCCTTGGTGGGAGAGTCTGGGAGCTCTAAGAGGAGCTTTCCCGCATCTGACAGAACAGCTAGAGAGAGTTATTTGGCCATGTATGTCTGATAATTGCCCTGAAGGCCACAGTGGAAGAGGTGTAAACTTTTTTCCGCAGTCTCTCCATTACTTTGTTCTCTCTATCACAGGGCAGTAAAGAGGAAGTGGGCAGTAATTTGAATGCCTTATCTGCAGAGACTGATATGGTAGCTGGGTCTGGAGAAGGGGCTTTTAAGAGGAATTTATAGAGTCCTCAGGCACCTTGTAAAACCTATCAGGATGCTTCGGAGCAAGAATCTGAGAGTCTGGGCATTTAGATGCATCTTTAAAGACATCCAGGAAGGCTGGCAAAACCAGGGGAATGGCAGAAGGGGATGGAGAATCCATCTGCAAGAGATCACATCTCTTTTGCATATCCGAAACTTGACGGCAGTCCCACTTGAGAAATACTTTCATTTTCAAGATAGTTTCCCCAAAGGTAATATCCTATCCAGGAAAATCCATACCATTAGACTCCTCCTCTGGAGGAGCATAACGCAGAGGAGAAGCTATTTGGGTAGAGTAAGCCAAAGACTCATCGCCTAAAGATTCCTCTTCATCTAAGGAGGTGTTAGCAGATGTCCTTCTGAAGGGAGTGGATGGAGAGAGGGCCCGAAGGGAAACAGAAGGAGAAGGCTAACGCAGAGCCATGAAGGCACTGAACAGGCAGTGTGGAAAGGCCTGCCAATCAGGAGCAACATGTTTAGATTTTTATAGTTTTTTTTTCTTGGGAGGTTCCATGTGATGGAAGGTGAATGGGCCCAACATTGGCCTGCACTCCATGATTTCTGTATGCACATCCTCCAGCACAGTGATTTGGGTGATGCCACGTGGGCCTTCAGAAATTACAAGCTGTGGTTCCTCCCTTTCGCCTGAGTCGAACGCCTGCAATTCCCTAGTGGATATGCTGGTGGACTCCTTCGGGGCTTCCCCTGTGGTACCTGTCGAAGGGACATTCACAGACTCCCGTACAGCCCCTGGGCCTACATCAGACACGGGAAGGACACCTGGAATTGAGGGTACAGCAGGAAGATTAGGCCAAGGTTTCTTGGCCTTTTTTGATTGTGGCTTGTCTGAAGTACCTGACGTAACCTCCATGTCACATGCTAAACATTTAAGATGTTGGTTTACTAAGTAAAGCTTAAAGGAAGCTAAATGGCTCCTAAGAGTTTTTGGGACAAACAACTTACAAATAGTGCAAGCAGTGTGGTCGTTGTCTGGGCCTAGATGGAACAAGCAGAGGTTATGGGAGTCCTTATGTGGAATATGCCTTCGATGCTGACACTTGCCCTTCCTAGTTGACATGAAATCCCCCAAAAAACAAACAGTTGCCAAAATTTTAAGAAAGAAACCCCCCTATGGGGTACTTGTCTGAACCACTAATCTGGAAGCGAACGTCTGCAGCAGGTGATCAATCAGCTGGCAGAAAAGGTCTGAGGTTGATATGTGCTGACATCTGCTTTATGGGTTCATAGGTAGGTACTAGGCTATCTGCCCAAAGGCATTTATAAGGCTAGCCAGAATGTGTTGGCTTTCGCCGCCCCCTTAGATTAGTTCCCGCCCCCTTAGATTAGTTCCCTGTGCCTCTGTCCAGCAGAGACATTAAAGTGATTCCTAGGGTAAACTTTCTGTTTCCCATCCACTCTTCAAGGTTTTTCTTTTAGAGGGTTAGCGAGGAGCTCTGCCTAATGTAGAGTGGAATCTAGTTCCAGAGCATGGGAAGTCTCTGGGACAGGAATCAATCCCTCCAGCACGTCCTATTTATTGTTGTGGTGAGGTTTAGCTCCCTGGAGCATGTGGCTCGAGGGGATATGGTTTTCTTTAGGTGGAGCATGTCCATCAATTCTGGGTTGGACATGGCCTTGTATGTCAGGCAGAGATCACCTCTGAGTAGGCGGTATGCAACAGAGTACAGCTGGAGTTTCTTCAGTCGAGCTGCATTGGGCATCTGCTTGAGGCCAGTGATCCTCTTGGTGAGGTACTTCTGTGGTCTTTCCAGTTGTTGCAGGTGTCTTGTAAGATACATCCCAAATGGGGCATTGTACTCTATGATGGGTCTGATGAGTGATGTGTAGAGGGGCCCAATGACCTCTTTCGATCTGGATGCAAACCCTTTTGTGACTAGGTGGGCCACATAGAAGGATTTTCTAACCACTTTGGCAATGTGATCATCAAAGGAGAGGTTACTAACTACATGGGTCCCCAGATCCCTTATTACATCTTCCGTATTTAGGGGGCTACCACCTATGTGGTAGTTTGTGGGTACTTTTTTTTCCAAAGGGGATGACTATGCACTTTTTGGCATTTCGCTTGAGGCCATGGTTTTCACACCAGGTATCTGTCTCAATGAGACCCTTTTGGAGGATGTCTGTGTCAGCCGGAGAGTCAATTATAGCCACTAGTTTGCAGTCGTCTGCGAACTTGATCAGCCATAGTCCTCCTGTGCTGGCCTGCACCTCTGAGAAGTATATGCCGAACAGGAGGGGTCCTAGGACTGAGCCCTGGGGAAAGCCACTTGTAACCGGTTTAGAGTCAGACCTAGCTCCCGCAACTCTTACCATGTGGGTTCTGTCCATGAGCCAGTTGGCAACCCATCTCGTGATGTAGGGGTTTATGTTCAGGCTGGTGAGCTTGTCTATAATACCAGAGTGGGGAATGGTGTTGAAGGTCTTTGCGAGGTCTAGGTAGGCTGTGTGGACCACCTTTCCTCGTCTATAGCCTTGATAACGGTGTCAAAGAAGTCCACCAGGTTTAGGAGGCATGATCTGCCCTTAACAAAGACAAACTGGGTAGGGTCCAGTGTTTGGAGGTTTCCAATGTCTCTGTTAATGAGATCCATGAAAATGTGCTCAATAGCTTTGCAGATCAAGCTAGTCAGGCTTATAGGGCGATAGTTCCCGGGGTCTGTTGTGGCTCCACCTTTGTGGAGTGGAATAACTGTTGCTGTGTGCCACTCTGTGGGCACGTAGCCTGTGGAGAGGCTGACTTTAAACGGTGTGTTTAGGTGAGGGGTAAGTTCATCTTTGAGCTCATGTAGGACACAGCCTGGGACACCGTCCGGTTCCATTGATGCTGTATTTTTGGCTTGGAGAGGGCTGTTTTAACCCGAGTGTCTGTGATTTCAGGGGCACTACATTCTTCTGTATATTATGGGCTCTTTTGGGGGTGAGAGGGGGGTGAAGTTTGTACTGAACCTGTCTGCCAGGATGTTGGCGATGTCGGTCAGTTCAGTGTATTTTGAGCCATTCTGCACTAACTCTGAGCAGATCTGAGAATTGCCACTTAGATTCTTAACATAGCTAAAGAATGCCTTGTGGTTTATCTTTGGGAGTCCTTGGCAATTTTTCTTTCGAAGCTAGCCTTGGATGATTTTATGAGGGAATGTAGTTTCTTGCTGATACTGATCAGGGATGTCTTCCATTCTTGGGATTTTACTCTTTTCTTTACTAGTTTCCTCCCTCTATTGTATAGCCTGTTTATGGCAGGGGTCTACCAGACTGGTTTCCTTTTCTTGGAGGAGTGAGTCTTGGTTTTGCTTGGGATAGCACGATCCATGCATTCTTGTAGGTGCCCGTAGAGTGCATTAGTAAAGGATTTTGCAGCTTGGACAGCATTATCCTTTAGCACAGGGGCTTTGAAACTTCCCACCTCGGTCTTAAGTAATGTGAAGTTTGCTTTTGAAAAGTTTTTCACGGTCGTTTCTTTGAACGGGGGTGGTGGAGGAATGTGGATATCCAGAGTGATTAGTTTATTGTCAGATCTAACCAGCGAGGGGTTGCCCTCTTGTGTGGAATACGGGTCTGCCATGTTGGTGATGACCAGATCCAATATGTTGTCACCTCTGATGGGGGTTGTTGACCAGTTGATCCAGGGCATTTGAATTTATAAATTCGAAGAAATGTTGAGCAAGGGAGTTTTTACTCGAGTTCTCCCAGTTAATGTTTGGGTAATTGAAATCACCCAATATCAGGGTGTTTGGTAGGACCTTTATGTTTCCCAGTGTTTCCAGGAATGCAGAGTGGGGGTCCTGGGACATGGTGTGTGATCTGCAGCAAGCTATAATTTGAATAGCAGTTTTGCCCGTTGTTAGTTGCACGTGGATGATCTCTGAAACATAGTGCTGTGCCACTAACCTGGAGGTGTGGGTACCCTTAATGAATATGGATACTCTTCCGCCTTTTGTATTTCGGTCCGGGTTTTGTGGCCGAAATGTATGGTATGAGTTGTAGCCTGGTAGTTCTGGGGTGCTCTCTGGAGCCTTAAACCAGGTTTCTGTTACTGCACATATATCGATTTTCTCCATACTGAGGAGTGCCTCGAGTGTGTGCATTTTGAGGTTTAGACTTCTGGCATTGAGTAGCATTACCCTCAGTTTTTTTGTTACTTGTGCTATTTACGATGGTGGGTTTGTCTTTTGAGCCTTGCCTAAAAAAGGCACTATGTGGGTGGCAAGAGCTTTGGCCAGTATTTGAAAGCAAGGGTGACAGGTGCAAGCAGTCTCTAGCGAAGCAGTGTGGCTTGTTGAGCATGTCATCCCAGGCTAACAGACACTGGATCCCCTTTGAATGACACCAGAAGCTTAGCCAATTGTTGAAATTGATATTTTTTTCTCTATACCGTGGTATCATTCTTGGTGAGGCTAGGTTGCTACTAATGGTCAGGGTCATACCGGCCTTGGCTATGTGATCAGAGAGCTCCTCCATGTCTCTTTTCATGTAGTCCAGGGAGGTACGGCTCAGGTCATTCACACCAACATGGACAATGACAGAGTCATATTTTTACTTGTTCTGGAGTGACCCGAGTGCTTGTGTTATGTGGCGGACCCCGGCACCTGACAGGCAGCTAACAGTAACCTTCTCCTTGTTCAGCCTAGTGAGTGGGATATCAGTGTGCCTCACTATATAGTCACCTATCACTAGTGTGTTGGGTATGTTATTTTGCCTTAAGGGCTGTGATTGTGTGGCACACTGGTTTTGTGAAGTATGTGTTTCATGGTTTGTGTTGAAGGGTGGAGGTTGCTCGGATGTCTGCTTTGGAGGTCTCTGTTGCTTTTAAAGATTTTTATTTAGAGCCTCTGTGTATGTTTCCATGTATTTATGTGTCTTTGTTGCCGGCACTGGTTTCATAGGTCCATGTGAGACTGGTGGTGTGATGCAGGTAATTTCCTTCTACTCTTGACTGCCTGGTCCAGTCTTGGGGTGAGAGAGCTTAGCCTCCAGTTTGGGTGTATAATTGCATCTCTCGCATGTATTAATGTTTGGTGGAAGGAGGAGAGGGTTATACCAGACGTCTCTCTATTGTCAATGTACTCGACATGATATGCGGCATCGCATGTACCTTACAGTAGCATTTAGATTTTTGTATATTGGCCAGATGTACGAGTCAGCCGGAGGTGAACTCCCCAATGTGATGAATACTGGAGCATATGAATAGACGGACATCCCTTGGTTATAAGGGCCACCTCTGCCACGAGGGCAGTGTCTACCTTTTGAGTTCTCTCATCTGCCTCTGAGGGAACTTCCTCCACCTGTGTCTTGAAAAGATCCTTGGGATTTTTTGAACCATATTTTACTGCTGCCACGATGATTCCTTGAAAAGAATCTTTGAGGGGTGAGAAACGTATGCCAACGGCAGAAAGAGTCTTTCCATCCTTCTATCACTTGGACAATGCATCTTTAACCTTGGGGCCAAAAACAGATGTGCTGTCAAAAGGAGCATTGACGAACAAAGACTTAAAGGGCTCCACAAAATCACATAAGCGCATCCCAGTGTCTGTCCTAATGGCAACACCTGAAACTGCTGTCCTTGAGGTTCCTTCTGTTACATTAAAAATGAGCCTCATGGAGGAGTTTGATATCGACTGCAGGGAAGCCAACTGAGAGGTGACAGATGCTTTCTCCTCTCTCCTCTTCAGAAATGGATCCTGAGAGGGTATCTCATAGCTCCTTAATCAGTTCCCTCTGTAGTCTTGTGAAATGTGCCAAATAGATCAGTACCCTTAAGGCAAAGGTCACTGAAGCATAGACATACTTTCAGAATCTGTCCATTGTCCAGGACTCCTTGTTTGGGGGATGAGCAGAGAAACTTTCTTCCGCAAGTTCCTTCTTAGTGGCGCCTCTATCCTCTACAGCGGTCATGATTTTATCTAGCTTCCTGGGGATTGGCTCAATGGTGTCTGGATTCTGCCATGCCCGCTGCGAGATCAAGTTAATGAGCTTGTTGGCGTGCGGGGTCAGCCAGGCAGTAGACTGGCCAGTACTGAACGCCTCTAGGAGTGCAGATTCCCCTGAAGGGTTGCTGGGCTTCCAGCCACCTGGTTTAAGATCTCCAAGATGTCTCTGAATAAGAAATTATCAGGAGGTAACTGTGGGGACCCTTTGCCAAATCAAAATCTATATCTTCGGTAACAGATTCAGGAGAATCTAAATGCTTCCTCTTGTATGTTATCTTCTTAGGGACCTCCTCAGTGGGGTACTCTGGTGAGGTATCTGAAGAAGTGGGGATACCCTGATGGAAAGCCTGGGGTTTCAGTACAGACTGCCCAGTGGAGAGGACAGTTGAGAGTCTAGACAAAGAGAGAGTACAGATGTAGACAGAGGATCAGAGGGGGTAAGTGCCATCTGAGTCAGGAGTGCAGACAGGGCTGCCTCCATGACCACAAATGCAGACTGCCAGGTGAGGGATGGGACCCGAGATCTGAGACAGCAAGTCTTTGGTCCACGGTCCCTCCCTGGCCCAATGACAGTCCTCCCAAAGCTGAATTCGGAGATGACCTGAACATTGAGGAGGCTCTGAGGTGTATAGACTTGCTCAGAAACCATCAGAGTCGAATGAAGCACCTCGGACTCCACAGGATAGAACTGGCTCTGAGAACTCTCCAGATCCGACTGACCTGAAGAGCTCAGAGCTAGCTTCGGATCAGATGACAAAAGGTTTCTCGGATCTGAAGCTGAGGGGCCCAGCCGACTCAGATCCAAGGGCTCCAAGACCTTGAAAGTCAGAGGAGGAACTGGCAATGGTGGAGTATTGTAAGCACAGATCTACTGACCCAAAGCGGTAGGAGCCAGAAGGATCACTGACAGGATCTGCGCAGAGAGAATTTTTCTCACTAACCTCTCCACATCATCTTCCGTAAGGCTTCTGGAAGAGCGAGTGGACATCCCTAAAGGAGATCTTGGCCTCTCTAAGAAGGGGGAAGGAACTCTGGAGGGAACTGGGTCCACTGAGGGAGTATTTTGTTCTGGGTAAAACTATCACCACATCATCAGGCTTTTGTATTGGATTCGAGGAGATCTGAGCTGAGGTGTCTTCATTTTTTAAACTTTTCGAATCTAGAGACAGTTAGATCCAAGGATTGTTTCTTCATATGTCTCAGATCCAAGGATAAAATCAGATCTGTAGATTATGGTCTTTTCTTTTTCAGAACTGAGGTAACAGATGGATCTGAAACAGACCTTTTCAAGGATTTCTCCCAAGACTTAGAAAAAGTAGATGAAGTGTTTGTAGAAAAGGGAGATATTTTTCTTGATTTTTCTTTAGAAGCTTCAGATAAAGCCTCGCTAAAGGAGGACAGAAGTAAAACCTTCAGTATTAATTTGTTCTTGCATTCAAAGAGAGCCCTTGGGTTGAACACATGACAAACTGAGCAATTCTTGGAGACGAAGGGGTCCAAGACAGTTTACGCAAAGTGCATGAGCATCAGAAAATGGTATTTTCTGACATTTTCCACACTTTTTAAAGCCTGCCAGGCTTTTATCTTTTTCCGACATCTTAATAAGCAACTCTAATAACTATAAGAACAGTAAGAATCACAGTAATACACTCCAAAAACAAAAACTGTAATCTTAAGAATAAACTTTTTAAGATTGTAAATTGTCAAACTACATCAGAAAAGCTATAAAGGTTTTTTTTTTTGTTTTTTTAAGTGAAAAGAGGAAAGGAAAGAGAAAAGCTACCTACACATGTAGTTAAGAACTATGATGAGGGTAGACGAGAGAAAGGGAGAAAAAAATACCATCTATAGTATTTCACAGAGTATGCTAGTACAAGAAAAGACAATCGGAAACAATGCAACAAGAAATACAACAGTAATAAAAGCACACTTATCTAAATTTAAAGCTCAAGAGAGTAACAACCACGTCTTTTGCTGGAGGCAGCAAACAAGACTAGAAGTAATTGCGGTTGGTGGATTCTGGGTAAGGGAAACGCTCAAGATTTCCAAGTTGGCACAAACTTTTGCAACGGCCAAGTCGGATCGGACAGTTCAGATCTGAACCCATCAGTTGAGGAAGAATGAAAACCGACATCATCAGATCTGTAATAATTCACAAAATAAAGAATTAAAGCTGTAACAATCCACAAAATAAATGATTGGGTAATACAGCCAATAAGGCTTCAATGACCACAAGTAGCAAGTGGGATTCAGACAGACCGGTCCTCAGCTGGTGGCCTTGGATACAACAAGCAGCTCTTAAATGGTGCGTGTGGGTACAGCAATAAATAGGTCCCTGACTGTTAGATACACCAGGGTGACTGGTGGGGATTGATATTACAGGAAATTGATAAAGATATTGACTAGAAAACAGCAGCAAAAGCAAAAATGTGTCCTAAAAGGAAGAAGCTGACAAACAGATGGACAAGTGAAAAAAAAGCCTGACATTTGGGTAGCAATACTGAAAAAGAACTTTAATTTAGGACACAGGAATATCCAATACAATAATAAATGGTGTCACAAATTAAAGTGTCAAGTTTAATTCTGCTCTCTGACTTACCTTCTGATGCAAAAGTATTTTTGTCTGCAAATCCAATAACCACAGTTCTATTAATAGTCCAGCTGTTGTGTGAAAGGCATCAAGCAACCTGAAGAAGGCTGTCAGGGTGGAGGTTTATAAATCAAACAAATTTTGGCAGGCTGTCTTCCTCTGAAGGACATCTAATAACCTTCTGCAGTACCAAATGATCAAGGGACTGTCCATCGTTAAACATCAAGGAGAAGGCTTTGGATGGAAGTCAGGTGGGAACACTTGTATGGTGCGCATCCATATCAAACATCTTTGTGTGTGGGGGTGTGACAAAAGACAAGCAAAAATGAAAGCAGGCCTCCATCTGTATGACAGCTGCAGTTGCCCCCTCCCCCAAGATTCCTAGTTCTTCTTGGCTCCACCCGTACCAAGGATTAGATGGGAGAAAGTGTGATGAAACAGCAGGAACAGCTTAAGTTGAACCTATGTGCCACAGATCAGCAAAAGATGGGAAGCCTAAAAGCATCATCAACTGGAGGACATATGGACATAATCCCTCAGCAGTTCAGTTGGTGGCAGCTGATGTGACTATAAATATCCTGCAACACTTATCAAAATGAGGTCTTCAAGTTACTTTACATATGTTTAATATTAATCATTCAACAGTTTATTTTAACTGAATACAGTCTGCGAACATTATGAAAGACAGAACAAACAAAACTTAAGCGTGCTGAAATTCGCTAGTGCCAGGCCAAATTAACCCTTATTCTGTATAAATACTGCTTCAGGTTTCCCTTGCAAACAAGCCATGCCTAAAGAAACTGACATGGACAATCAAAATAAATAAACGTGCCAGCTGTAGCCCAAAGATAAAATACTTACCTTCTTATCCACAAGTCTGGCAACAGATCCAAAATCTGCTAATTTAAGATGTCCTGTTCGGTCAATGAGCACATTTTCTGGCTTGATATCTCTAAATGGAAAAAAAATGCATCCATTATTTGCTTCTTTTGTGCTACAATCAAAAGGGCACATGCTTGTACTCAATGAGCTCCATCTATTAACACTGACAAAACTGAAAGTTCATATCTGGTATAAAAGTACTTCAACCTGCAGGCTAATGCGCTACAAGGACTGCCAACCACTGCCCTAGAATAAAGAGATTTTAAATCACATGGGGAAAATATATCCATCCAGAAAATAAAAAAAAAAAAAAAAAAAACACCACATTCATTAAAATGCCAGAAGACTAAAACAGTGTAGCACATTAAACCATCTGGTACACCTGGTGGCTTCAAAACAGGATAGGTTTGCAGTAAACAAACAAATGGGGTGGGCTAACTGGAATGCAGTGGAGCAACATTTGGGAAGGGTCAAGCCTGAGGATTCCAAGCAACACTGCAGTGTTATAACAGCCATATACATATGCAGGTTCTACTTTACTAACTTGGCAAGAGAAGTCGTACTCTTCAGTCACCATACCGAAGACAATACACGGTCACACAAATTCAGGTTATGATAATTATCGATTGAAAGTGCCTACATAAACACTGCATATAAATCGTATTGCATGGGCTTCACTGTAAAGTCTACTCAGCATTTCACAGGCTATCATACTTTTAGTGGGCATTCCATGTTAGAATTGTTTTAAAAAAAATAAGTCAAGCATGGACAGTGGACATATCCAGCTCCCACAGTACACAGAATAGCCTCAGTACCAGATATCAAATGATATATTCGGTTTGATTTTTAATTGGCAATATGTCTGATATTTACCAGTACATATTAGTGAGTCTGCTAGCAACATATCTGACAATTGGGTCCAAAGTCTGCATCTACACACATACATTTGTTTACCTATTCATTTATTAGCAATTGTTTACTGGGACAGTCTAACTGAGCCCTACAATACCCCTTTTCAAATAGGGCAATGGGAAAAAATCTCCAAAAAAGTGGTCACCCCCTCATTGGTCAGGTCTGACCATAAGCAAATCACCCTTGATATCCACATCCCACCCCCACCCACCAAATAAGGAAACGTCAAAAAAAAAACTTCTCCAAAGCCAACTTATTGCTACTCAAGTCAGATGTGACAAATTTCATGACACCCATGCAGATGGGAGCTGAAAGTTCAAATGCTGACTCCTACACTAAGGCACTGTACGAGCACATCCACTCGTGTATGAATCGTCCCATCCCAAATAGAACCAAGACGGTCCCTCCAAAAAAAGGAAGCCAATCTGGTGGTCCCCTGCCATAAACAAACTATACAACAGAAGAAAGAAACTGTTGCAGAAAAGAGGAAAATCCCAGGATGCAAAAACTCCCTTACCAGCCTCAGTAAGAAGCTGAGATCTCCAAAGGATATTGGCAATACCCTGGCAGATCGATTTAGTGCCAACTTCACCCCCCTCTTCCCCCCCCTAAAGGGCCCATCTCAATACCAAAAGATTGCCAAATTCCGGTAATCACAGCCACACAGGTCAAAACTGCACTCGCCAAAGCTAAGAATACAGCATCCATGGGACCAGATGCCATCCCGGGCTGTGTACTACATGAACTACAAAATGAATTAGCACCTCACCTAAGTGTCATGTTTAATCATAGCCTCACCTCAGGATTCGCGCCCACTGAGTGGCGCACAGCTACAGTTATCCCACTCCACAAGGGGGGATCCACCTTGGATCCCGGGAACTACCATCCCATCAGTCTGACGAGCCTGATCTGCAAGGGCATGGAACGCATCATCATGAACTTATAAACAAAGACACTGGCAACCTTCAAACACTGGACCTCACCCAGTTTGGGATAGTGAAGGGCCGATCGTGCCTCCTGAACCTGATTGACTTCTTCGAATCAGTCTCTAGAGCTGTGGACGAAGGTAAGGCAGTCCACACAGCCTATATGGACCTCGCCAAGGTCTTCGACACCATCCCCCACTCTGGAATCATAGATAAACTTACTAAGCTGGGCATAAATCCCTACGTCACGCGATGGGTTGCCAACTGGCTTACGGACAGAACCCAGACTGTAAAAGTAGCCAACTCCAAATCCAGCTCCAGACAAGTGACAAATGGAGTACCTCAGGGTTCAGTCCTGGAACCGCTCGTTTGGTATCTACTTCTCTGAAGTACAAGCCAACACTAAGGGACTCTGGCTAACAAAGTCCGCAGATGACTGCAAACTGGGAGCCATTATTGAATCCCGAAATTATGTAGATATTCTACAAAAGGGCCTTACAGAAACAGATGCTTTGTGCCAGAGCCATGGGCTCAAGCTTAATGCCAAGAAATGTATAGTTATCCCCTTTGGGAAAAAACATGTACCCATGAATTACCACACAGGTGGCAGTACACTAAACACAGAAAGTGTGATGAGAGACTTAGGGATATAGGTGGACAGTGGTCTCACCTTCAATAACCACATCATCACAACAGTCAGGAAATCCCTTCTATGTGGCACACCTCATCACTAAGGGCTTTTCATCCAGGAAAAAAGGAGGTCATTGTCCCACTGTACTCATCCCTCATTAGACCAATTATAGAGTACAACGCCCTGTTTGGTATGTACCTCACAAGACATCTGCAACAGCTGGAAAGGTCGCAGAAATACCTCACTAAAAGAATCGCAGGCCTAAAGCAGATGCCCTATACTGACCGTCTAAAAAAGCTCCAGCTATACTCTGTGGCATATCATCTACTCAGAGGCGATCTCTGCTTAACATACAAGGCCATGTCAAACCCTGAGCTGTTGGATATGCTTCACTTAAAGAAATCCAATCCCTCAGACCCACATGCTCCAGGATCTAAACCTTGTCATCACAATGAACAAAACATGCTGGAGGGATAGGTTCCTGACCCAGAGACTCCCCATACACTGGAATAGACTGCACATACATGTCAAGCAGAGCGCATCCTTGGCCCTCTTCAAAAGGAACCTTGACAACTGGATGGGAGATAAGAAATTTACCTCAGGGATCACGTCAGTCACCCTGCTAGACAGGGGTCTGGGGAAGTAAATATTGTGGGAAGAAATATCCAGGGAATTGTTATGGCTAGGCTTGTATAGGCCCTAGGGCTGATAGCCTAGTACCAACCTATGAACCTATAAGTTATGGCTTTTTTATTTCATGTAAGAAGTTATATAAACATGACAGCATATCAAGCTAAATGTGTACACAATATTTACAATTATGAAAATACACAAACATTATAAACAACCATGATGGTAAACAGCGTTTGCAGCTGTAGTAAAAAAATGTTATTACTCAAAAACAAAAGTCAGACTTAGAAATAGAAAAACATGCTAGCAGAAATGAAATCCTCTGAAAACTGGCGATAAGGCTGCATCATACTTACAGCGCTATTGAGCCAAATTAAGTATCACATGCATTATTTGGAGCTATGAACAGGAGGTCTAGTCTAGACAGCCTGGCACAACAGTAGAATAGTTTAGATTTTGTCTAGAATGAGTGAAAATGGGCCTTTTCTGGTATTCATGCAGTTTCTGGATTAACCTGGACAGGTGGAACCGCACTACATCCTAGTGTTGATTTAGAAAGTTTTTAGTTTGGCTTTGAAAGCTTGAGGCTAGCTGCCCTAGTGTCAATGGAAAACATATTTGGGAAATTAATCAGAAAGTATTCAGGCATATAGCTATACAGTAGGGTTGAATATTAGAAATGCATGTCACCAGCATACACATGTACCATATCAAAACCTGATCGGAACATGTATTTAATAAAATATAAATATCTACATAACATCCATAAAGTGCTACTATTGTCCTGTGAATTCTGATGTTATATGCATAACGTTTATGCTGTTTGACTAGGCGGATTAAGGGCACACACAGGTATGTTATCAGTGTAAGAGGCATACATTTAATGCAGTATCATTGTATGCAACCTTTACTTTATATGTACATTCACATTAAAATGTCATGCATATACCATATGAAATAACCTATTACATATCATTGGTATTAATAACTAATATCATGGATGGCAAACAGTACTGTTCATTTTATAATAAAATATAGTCACAGTCTCAAGTACTGTTTCAACACAACTGCAGCCCAGGAATTGTCTTCAGATCAAAGCACAAATACAGGAGGCATATTCTGGTAGGTCAGGAAGAAACATTGGCTGGGATTCCAAGAAAAGTTGCTTAGTACACAGCAATCACATGCACTGGAATCAGCAATGCACAGGCTAATAGTGATTCATAGTCTTATGTCATGTATTGTTGTAGAGTCGAAATGCGCAATAGAATATATTTTCTCGACAAAATAATGACATACAAATGAAACACATTAGTAAAATCGCGCCCTAACTGATATTAAATGTATGCAAGTTGAACACAGTCATGATTCATAGTCATCTACATAGGAAATTAAGCAGCTGTGTGTACCAAGTTGTAAAAAGGACAAAGCTGTCAACAAACATTGTTGCATTTAACAAGAACGCCTGGGTTTGCAGCTGAGTAGTACAGTCCTTAGCACTGCTGGTTCCTACTAGCATGCATGCAGAGCCAATGTAAACAGCAATGCCAGAAAACAATATCACAATTTCACTGATCGAGTGATTAATGATTTCTTTGGAGTTGATTAGGACATTTTATGGATCTTGACTGGGTTTATATCACTCATACACTGAATCAACAGGAACATAGGTTCTACATACCTGAGGAGATTAAGATATACATAGTTCTTTCCATGCTAGCTACTAGCCTTTCAGAGACCAATTGGTAACACGTTCAGTATTTCAAAAGACAATGCACCTAGAATACTCAAAGTTCTTTAATACATTTCCATATTCGGAGGATCATGTATGGTTTCTTTGCACATCTAAGGAAAGAACTAACACTGCACACCTTCTGTGTCACTGTCTGCCTCAATGAGGTACTGAGTGCACTAACAGCACACAAGTAGCAATAATGGCTCCACCCAGCCCACAGTCACAAAGGTGTGTGAACAGGAAAGTCTACTATTCTGTGAGCTGCCAGGTAGTGAGCGAGATGAAACTGGAGTCAAGGTGCCCACACAGCATCCAGGCAGTTTGCATGATGCACTAACCATGTACACATCTCAGCAGTATCACAGCTTCCCAAGTACTGAAATTACACAGGGCCAGCTACTTGTTAACTGCTGGCACTGTGGCTACTGCTAACGTATATAGCTACATCTCTGGTGTGTCCATATACGCTAACCTCCCACACACATGTGTATACACTGTTGCAGGCAATGCTGGAGGTCTCCTGGAGCCTTGGCTTATGACATCTACATAAAATCTAAAGAATGTGTCAAAACAGTTTAAAATCACTCAAGCGCAAACCTGCAACAAAGGAGAAAAAGTGCTGAGGTTATCCAAAGCCCAAATCCAGTGCCTTGATATGTTGGGGGGCACTCCCTTATGATCCTGCCGCAGCACTGCTGAAGTTCCCAGTATGATGCATTGCATGCACCATAATATAATGGTCAAGAGATATGCAGGGCAGATCCAAGATATTGGTATGGGCAGAATGCACATGCATACAAACTCACACACTCACAAAGCCAGAAGGAAGGCAAAGCAGCACCATTTTTCAACAAGTGTATTGGGGAATAGCAACAACCATCAGCCACACAACCGCTACCCCCAGATATTACAGACAGTACACACAGCAATACAGGCAACATGGCGACATCTATTCAGATGAGCAGAGTGAAAACAGGGTGTGACACAGATCAAATATAATGTATGCAGTGTGTTAGTAACAGACTATGCTGGTCAGCCACAATGCGCCTCAGACATTCCAGCACTGACCATACTTGTGCACAAGGGGCTAAGGATAAAATACTAAATCTATACACACAGTTAATTGGAGAGGGCACATCGCAGGAGTCTAAGACAGGGATCTCAATGTGTCACGTATTCTATTTCTTATAATTACATCCTGCAATATGGTGAGGAGACTCACTATGTGACCATGGCCAGATGTTGGAGTCTCTAGCTGAGAATACCCATTATGTGATCATGGCCAGATGTGAAGGTGGGAGTCCTGAGTTGATGAGTATCTTGTGTTACAATTTATTACTATGATGTATTAGGAATGCCATTATATGACCATGATCTGTAGCCATTACACTGACTGGTGCACTACGACTTGTAGCCTGCCCCCACATAGTAATAGTGTGTAACTGCAGGACTGTGACCCTGATGAGGTTCATTCACAAGGTGTCCTGCCAATTAAAGGGGCCTCTCATGACAAGGTCTAACTGCGTGAAATACATGTCCAGACAGAGGTGAGGACTGTGTACTCCTAAACGCCTCTTGTACACTTTCCCCACCAACAGACTACACTGCCAGTGAGTGTGATGTGATGATGTCATTAGCAATCCTCTGCATGGACACAGATATAACAGCAGTGTGTGCCACCACAGAGATCATAAGACTAGCTGCTACTGTGTCCCTGGTCTCCATGTCTTTAAAAATGCCATGTACCAGATGTTGGACTAGATGCTACTGCAGCATATCTGCTGTGTGATCCCAAATGCAGCATGCATGTCAGGAGATGCTTTTGACCTGTGATGGCAATGACAACCCTTGCAGGGCTGTAACACAGTTGGTATGCTCACCTAAGATGCAATGTGTATATCTGCTGCCACAGAGGAAACATTGTTGGTGGCTGAAGCCAAGGGAGATTCCTCCCACACTGGGAATACAGAAAAAAATCTTGCCGTACAGCACTCGTGTGGACTAGGTCATACCTTCAGCCCGCATTAAGGGTGAATGTACATCAATAATGAAAATGGACAGCATCAGTGTCAGACACTGACTTGAATATTTATGTCTCATCATCAGCCCCACATTGGGTGCAATCATAATCCTGTCACTGCGTCTCTATATTTACAGGCATCATCACAGCAGTCCACTGCCTATTAACAGTTACAAAAACACACAATGGAGGGAACACAGCCATCTATTCCAAAATACTGGAGATAGAAAACAGCCGCCTAATGCAAACCATCCTCCTGTGACAAGCATGGTAAGTGTCCATGAAAAATATACCATACACTGCCAACCTCCCTCTGCTGCATCCTGACATGGTTTGATACCAGATCTATCTAAAAAAATATATACCCAACAATTGCTGGTGTCAGCCTATGGTGGCCATATGCAATGCAACTGTACAGAATTTTGCTGTAAGAGGAAATAACATGGAGCGTCATCTACTGACAGTCAGCAAGGGTGTTACCATCCTGATGTCAGTGTCCATTCATCAAGGAATAATCCCAGACATAGTGTTCCTTGCAGGGATCCCCAAAACTTCTCTGGCTTTCCTCACCCTGTGGCCAACACCACAGCTGTGACTTTGCCTTAACAGTGTAGCATTGTGGTAACATGCTTATGACACTACTGTAAAGTGCAACTGCAACGCCCATGACTTTTATGTCCTGGACCACTGTGTCGCATGAAGTCATGTATAAAAGCTCGTCATCAGCATTCCCCTTTCCCTAAAGGATGCATCCATTTATCATAAGTGCTTGTAGTACGGTATCATTTTCTGCAGAGCTGAAATTGTTCAGCCTCTGCCATTCACCTCAAACTATGGGCATGCAAGCACCTGTGAACACATGATACACAGCTAAAGACTGCATACTAGTGGGGCTCAAGAGCAACTACAGAGAAAGGGGTAGCCTAAGTAAACCATACAGTAATCAAAGGAACAGCTGTGTGGTTAGGTGGTATGTCAAAGCTGTACAGACACAAAGGAATACATACAGAAGCTGTAAGTGCAAAACAACATTTTAAGGGTATAGCAGGCACACTTCCTGCTGACAGCTGGGGTTAACTTGTTAACAAGCATTAGTATGGGTATGCTGCAGGATGCTGGGGGGACATTTCAAGACCTACAACTGCTTTACACAAGTGTAGACCAACATGTACAACTTTTCATGCCATAAGAATACTGTAACAGTGACAGGCATGTACAGTGACAGACTGACATGATACCACAGGCCACCTTTTTGCCAGTGCCTTCTACAAATATAACACATTTGCATACTTATTCCTGTCACTAGTTTCCTGTCATGTGACTTGCATTAAAGGAGTGCACATTCTTGGCAAGGTAGACAAAATACAGCTTCCCACCCTGTATCAGTCTAAATGTGCTTCTCCACAGAATGTCTGTATGCCAATTTGAGACAGTTCCTGTGCACAGCATCATGGGAGGAAAAGCTTAACCTACTAGTGCATGTGGCCTTGGGAAGGAAGAGCACAAACATCAGCAAATTACACTGATCATACAAGGGGACTGTAGAGTGATGCCAGTATGAGGAATCTCCAGAAAGTCATACAGATCCATTGGATATTATAGTGCAGAAAATGCAGAAAACTGAAAGCCCTGCCCCTGTTCATTATTGATGTACATCAGGAGACTAAGACAGGGATCTCAATGTGTCACGTATTCTATTTCTTATAATTACATCCTGCAATATGGTGAGGAGACTCACTATACACATTTTACACATCTTCCACAGTCAGTCAAGCACTGCTCCATTGAGGAGTCAAAGCATGGTAAAACAGCTAAACCCTAACCCCCCCCCCACAGACACACAGACACACAGACACAAGCATAGATCAAAATATTGAGATATTACACATCAATTACTGCTGTGTGTACACCAGGTTCTTGGATGATATATGTATATTCTGGAATAGGACAGCTGATAAATTAATGGAATTTACTGGGCATATACAGAATATGGTACCTTTTTGAAATTTATTTATTACACTTTAGATGAAATGACTAATTAGTTACTCATTAAACTGATAAAGGATAAGGAACAGGAGACTTTCCAGTCAAGGATTTATTGCAAAAATACTTTTTCTAATTCATATTTATTTTTTACTATTAAATCACTCTTTCATCAAAAGAAAAGCATCATAAAAGGCCAGCTGGTTAGACTGGCCTGTATGATGTCTGAATACGAGTTTTTGGAGAAATGTGATAGGTTCCCAAGGGAATTGGCATTGTTTTTTAAAAACTATATTACTGGTGTCTGGGGTCAAAATATATCCCTTTATTAGGAAGGGAAATGATTACCTGGTAGACAGAATAAGATTAGTTAAGATAAAGCATTTGTTTTAAGGTACAATCAGAATGTGGGGGTGATAAGAAATCTCAATCACTGGGGCTTTTTCACACATTTCCCTGTGGTTTCTAGTAAGCTTTTTGGGAAACTGAGTTTTATATACAAAAAAAAACAGAAATGTTGAGGAAATGTTAGAAAAAAATGCAAATATTATAAGTAATAAACAGTAATGCAACTTACAAATATGGGGATGCCACCAATGTCATTATATTGCAAACACAGATCAGATTGTCCTAGGTGTTACAAATAGAGACAAATGGTACTAGATATTTGAACTCTTCCAGCAAATGAATTGTATATATTGCTGTATATATATTACTTGCTGTCAAAAGTGCCCCTCATTTTATTTTAGGAAAATCAAATCTACTTCAAGACAGAGAATTTATGGGCACATGTATGATATTGTACATCAACTGGAAATGAATACACCTTACAAATGTGAAGAAATGTGAATTTAGCTTGTTTAAGTGTTTTGTTTTAGAGCAAATAGCATGGAATTTCAGAGGCAGGCCATGGGAACTAATAATGAGTATAGAAAGCTGTTTAAATTAAATGCAGGTTCTGCTCCAAGTTTAAATCATAAAATTCATGTTTTAAGTGTGCTGAAATTAAGGGCTGCTAGACTGTAATGATGTTTCAAATGTATTTTTTAATATTTTCATATTTAACAATACTAAATGTGTCGGGTTTTATACTCGAGATGTTTAATATGTATAGGTTTGTGATCCATTGTTAGATAAGAGTATCAAGTGACTACCATTTATGTACAAATGCATGACATTTTTAAGTGATGAATGTTCCAAAGTCTTTGTGTGCTTAACATACATAAATTTCTTCATGTTTACTGTGTGTTCTGTCTTCATTTAAGCAGATATATCTTTGCTTATTGGTTGTTTTATCTGCTTTTTTGCCACATTACTGTTTGATTTTACACAGACACAGGAATGCACATGTGCGAACACACACATACACACACACACACACACACACACACACACAGATGATGAATTAGAGCCAAGACAGCAAGACTAGCAGATGCAGTAACATGACTTTCACTCAGAGGAAAAGTCAATGAACATTACAGAATTATAGTAGCTGGTAACCTCTTGCGATAATACACATAACACATGTAAGAATGATCTGAATGTGACTGCTAGCACCACAAATATATAATACTAATATGCAAATATAGATGCACAGGTATGAAAAACAGGGTACCTGGAGGAATAATCCTAATGGAAATCAAATGGGAGATGGCGCACAACATGGTCACTTACCTGTGTACATAGCCTAGCTGATGAAGGCTGTGTATAGCCAGCACAAGTTCTGCCAAATAAAAACGGGCCATTTCTTCATCAAACTGGTCATCATAGCGATTAAGTAAGGCAAGAAGGTCCCCACCGGGCTGATATTCCATTACCTAAAAAAAGGAGGAGAAAACACATGAGCATCATCCAAACACATTTCTCCAAAACACTCACCAATACACATGTAAAGAACCAAACTTACATGGCCTAAAACTAGCTACTTTGATCAAAGCAAAACTCCTAATGCATTGTTACAATCTATTTGAAGTGAAGTAAAGCTGCTGAAGTGTTTGTATATATTATACACATGTACATAGTCACTGCCATTTTTAGAATAATATATGGTGTTGCCATATGTACATAGTCACTGCCATTTTTAGAATATTTGGTGTTGCCCTTTTAAGACTGTACATATACCACAACACATTGAATGACAAAGTTAAATTCAGTTGGGTGTGAGTCACTGAAAAGCATTCTAGCTGAGCAGCCATGCCTTAACAAATAAGTTATCTGTTTATCTAAAATGTCAGTATACACCATCAGTTAAGACTAATGAGGAAGATAACTGGGTAACCATGAGCCTACATTGTGACACAATCATTCCATAACACATGGAATAATATGCACATAGGGTCATAGGAGATTACTAGGCCAACAGCCCTAGCTGCTCCTATACTCTTAGCCATATTTATCCTAAGTTTCCCCAATTGTCGATGGTTAGGTTAGTGAAGTTTGCAGTAGTAAGGGTTTATGGAAGTTAAAAACATCTGTGTAGCATTTCCATCAGTCCCGGGTCAGAGACCAGGCACAGGTCACACTTTAGCAACCTGTAGGAGAAATAATATAGTGACAGGGCTTTTAGTCTTTCCGCCCAAGACTTGTTTTGGGTAAACTAATTTTTTGGTGAGAAACCTTTGAGGTCTCTCCAATTGTTGCAGGCGCCTGGTGAGGTACAAGCAAAAGGGAGCAATGTACACAATTAATGGTCTGATGAGGGCAGAGTATAAAGGAATTATAACATCTTTAGATCTATGTATGCAGTTATAGGTTATATATATATATATATATATATATATCTATATATATATATATATATATATATATATATATATACATACATACATACACATACACACACATACAATCTACAAACGCTATACATTTTTATTTTATTTTTTGTCCATTTGATAGGAGTTCATGTGGTGCTCCAGTTTTATGATTATATTTGATATTCAACAATATCAATTTGTTTACACTATTTGTATTTTATTTTAAATTGAATTCAAAGGTCTTAACCAATGTATGGATTTGTTTTTAACGTGACACGATGGGAGGTGCATTTAATTTGTTAGGATACTCGAGTTTAATTGAGTCTGAAGAAGACTTGTGGCGAATGCCTGAAGAAAGCGCTAAATCTTAATTTGTTTGTTCAGCGGCATCTATACAACTTCATTCATTTTATCAGTTTTGGATTGTGAATCGGTTACTTTTAAAAAAGTATTATAGACAGAGAACAATATGACGGTAGTGGAGGAGATTTACACAATTTGTTAGCAATAAAGAACTAATATGGCAGCTAATACTGAATGCCTGGAATCACCCTGGTATTAATGATTTTCTATTTTCAATGTATTAAAATTTAGAGCCAATAAATTTTAGGTGAAACTTTTAAGAGGATAGTATTAATAAGTTTTCAACTATACTATGTACTTTTACTGTGATGAATTAGACATCAAAGGTATTTACAATTGTGTGAATTTACCATCATTTGTATTTATACAAATGCAACATTTTTAAGATTTTATTTGATGATCTTTTATTGTACAGTTTACTATCACACATTAGTTTGTTTTTGATTAAACTAATTGGCTAAAGTTGTTAATTAATTAGTGTTGAATTTATTGCTTTTTAAAAGCACATTGATGGAAATGCTATACAACTCTGAGGAAGTCCCATGTGTAAGGGACGAAAGCTCTTAGTTGTACCAAAGAAAGGAATTTTTCACTTGTGGAGTTTTCTCATGGAGCCCAGCTATCCATTTTCTTTTCTAAATTTGTCTACCGTGTTTCTCGGTGCTTATCATAACCTAAGCTGATAATCCTTCTGGATACACAACATGATATGGTAGACATAGTAAACAAGGTAAAAAAAATGAATTTGTAAAATCTCCCCATCACTTCATATATCATCTAAACATCAGTATAAATGTTGCCATTCAGATAGCCATTGGTTAAGGACGAGCCTCAGAAAAGGAATCACTGCCTGTCAGTTTGGGAGTGAACTGTGAAATTAGCTGAAGTGCTCTGCACCGGAAGGGCTTCATCTGTCTCCCCAAGAAGATTAAGTACTGAACAGAAAACTTTTCTTTCTCACACAGTTTTGTAAGACCTCTTCAAATTCTACAAAAATAAGGACGGTTTTGCTAAATGTCAGAAGTCTTTACAAGATAACTGCAATTTACTGCATTTCCTTTGCCTGGATAATGTTGACATCTGCTCCATTATTGTAACACAGTTGTTGTGTCTTTCGGCTTTTCCCAGTTAGGGGTCGCCACAGTGGAACTCCGGTCCGCTAATGACTGGTAGATGATTTTTACGTATCGAGTTACCAGCCCTGACGCACAACCTTCAACAAAGGTACGCCCATTCACGCATGTCTCCACGCAGAAGACGCTCTAACTGGGAATCGAACCGGACAGCGTCTTACTGTGAGGCGACAACGCTACCGCAGCACCACCACCGCGAGTCTAACATCCTAAATATACATCACAAATTCCAGTGTATACATTATTTCATATATTCAGATCTACTGGGATAGGTGGCAGTACCTGACTTTGTAAAAGAATTTCTAAAGGCCAGAATCAAAGAACACAACTAGAATAGTAAATGAAACTGTTCTTAGATGGCTACCATAGAAAAATAAATTTCTCCAAGAAACATCAAATATTTTTCACAAAATTCAAATAAGCAGGACAGACATCAAGTAAGTTGTCACCTTAACTGCTGGGTTAAGAGGTCCTAATGGTCGCTGCTGTTGTGAGTTAGGGAAAGCTAATGAGTGACACTGACATCCTGCAGCACAGTGGAAAATAAGTAGAGTTAGTACTACCCTACAGAACAAGGATGTTGATCCAAACATAACAACTGAGGACAGAGATAAACAAGATAGATTTAGAAAGCCTCATTGCAGCTGCATATCAAACATTCACATGTACCCCAACCAAAATCAGGATCCTCCTGCATAATTTACCCAACATGGCACTCTAACACTGACACACACCAACCTGACAAGACCATCTCTAATCACATAAATATGCTCAAGTTTATAACTAAGAGTTTGTACGATTTCCATTTACTTCCATAACTACCTGATGACAGAAATTCAAGGAGTGAGACGAACTGCTGACTGAAATTTGAGGAGTGAGTACCTGTTGCATACAAATGTTACCAAGTGCAGTGTTACAGAATTTCAAGTTGCCATATTCAAAACATGACAAAATAATTTGCAATACAAATCATAATCCAGTAAAGGACTCAGTCAACTCTGTGCTGAAAAGGTATGAAGTTCTGACTGTGACCCAGATAACCTACATTAACAAGCAACCCAAGCCCCGGAGGAGCTGATGAAACAGGATGCAAGATAAACACCCATGTTCTTTTACAGAGTAATTTTTTATAGCTTTCCCCAGGAGGAAGGAAGCAGCTATACCTGCCTGTGTGGAGGCAGACTGTATTTTGGATACACCAGCTGTAAAGCAGGTTGTGACATAAGAATGCATGCCTAGGAGATTATCGTAGTGCACGTTGAACCCCTTCCACTGCCACAGTTGAATGGGAATTTGGAGTTAAGAAAAATCAAAAGAGCTGATTGGATGACAGCATCACATGGCCAGACCTAACCTAAGCTGAAAAATTTGGACTGATCTGGTCATGAGGGGGATGATAATTAGCAAGGGGCGAGGAGACTAAAAATTAACAGAAAAATACATTAAAATTACCCTGTAAAAACACACATGTTTATCCTTTTGATTTTGTGACTAGGTATAATATTTCATGTAATGTGTTTTTGAATAGAAGTGTTAAACCTGAATCCCTACAGAGTGCTTTTCAATTATTATTTTTAAAAACTGAATTTCTGAACAAAAAAGAGACTTCCAAAATGTAATGTCACTGTTTAATACGCTGCATTTACTAGTTCTAAAAATATGCAATAAGACCAGATGTGGATGAGCTGGTAAAAAAAGAGGTCAAAACTTCATGTCACCTGCAGAGGCTCAAGACTGGTAGAAGAATGGATTAAACTGTGAAAATCTCTGCTACACCTCCTTTATGACCAAATTTGATAATTTTCTACATGCATAGGGATCTCTTGCTTACATTGGTCTACAGTGCCATTACTAAGGTGGGGCAATAAGGCAGCTACCCAGGTGCAAGTTTGCATGGGGCAGTGCAATTAGCAAGAGTCACTGACATGGGAGTGCAGCACCAGCATCTATTTATAGGTTCATAGGTGTGTACTAGGCTAATGGCCTAAGAGCCTTTACAAGCCTAGTCATAGGATTACCCTGGCATCTTGCCACCCAACCTTAGTTCCCAGTGCTTCTGTCAAGTAGAGCCACTGGAATGATCCCCGGGGTGAATTTTCTATTTCCCATCCACTCATCAAGATTTTTCTTGAAGACGGCCAGCGATGCACTCCACTTGACATGTATGGGAAGTCTATTCTATAGCATGGGCAGTCTCTATGTTATGAAGCTGTCCCTCCAGCTTGTTCTGTTGATTGTGGTAATGAGGTTGAGGTCTCTGGAGCATGTAGTGTGGAGGGATTGGGATTTCTTTAGATGTAGCATTTCCAACAGAGCTGGGTCAGACATGGCTTTATAAGTCAAGCAGAGATCGTCTCTAAGAAGGCGATATGAGACAGAGAATAGTTGGAGTTTTATGAGTCTGTCCACATAAGACAAGTGTTAAAGGCCTAAGATCCTCTTTGTGAGGTATTTTTGCGGCCTCTCCAGTTCTTGTAGGTGACTACTGAGAACATGCCAAATGGGGCATTGTACTCTATGATTGGCCTAATGAGGGAAGAGTAGAGGGAGACAATGAGCTCTTTCTTCCTGGATGCAAAACCCTTAGTAATGAGATGTGCCACAAAGAAGGACTTTCCTGACCACAGTGGCAATATAGTGGTCAAAAGAGAGATTGCTGTCAACCTGTGTTGCCAGATCTCTTATGACATCTTCTTTGTTCAGTGGACTACCATATACGTGGCAATTCATGGGAACCGGGTTTTTGCAAAGGTGATGACGACACATGTTTTGGCACTGAGCTTAAGGCTATGATTCTGACACCAGTCTTTGGTCTCAGTGAGGCCTTTCTGTGAATGCAGATACTGGACTTTTGCTCAGTGTGGGGTAGTTTAACTGCAGCAAACTGCTTGTTCAGTTATAGCAATCAACCTACTACAATTTCAGAAAAGGAGAGACATAATTAAGACCTTTTTTTTCTCCCTCTGTCTCAAGTAGCTGTCATGGTGGTGGCAGAGCTGCATCAGCATTATTTGCAGCCATGGTTGAATTCTTGTATTTTAGCTTGCTACAGTACGTTTCTTTTTTTTTTGTGTGGTCAGCTTAAATTTGAGGTGAACACCAGCTTGGGAACTTGCACAGAGCACCAGATAAGTTAAGTTATCTAAAGTTCTTCTTGTCTACCCTACAATTTTCTAACTCCTACCCACAATTATCATGTTTACATTATATAAAATTTCACTGTAAGTGGGTTAATTATGTACGGAAATTACATTTTAAGCCATATTATAAGGTTAAGTATTTTGCACTTTCTTCATAATGTCACCATTACATAATTATCGAACATTGCCTTTGCATTTTGCTGTTTTGTTGCGGTCTGTTTTGTTTTACTTATCCTTAAACTACCTTAAGTGCACTGTTAAATAATCCTTTATTGTATATTGTCAGTTTGCAACTCTGACATCTGTGATCCAGGACACAGCAGAAAAAAAAGTCGATAGAGAAGCCTAGGTAAATAAATACATAAACTAAATTTCAAAAGTAGATCACCAAAGTAGGAGTTCAAGAAAGTACAGTTTTGTACCTACCATAAATGTAGATGTTCGAGTGCTAATACAGCTGCAGTCATAACAGATGGGTTCTCCTGCCGTCAGGCGGGTCCTCGGTCGGCCGAATTCCAAAGTCTAGGTCCGGCGTCGGTTGTCGTTGCTTCTTCCCTGACGTCAGTGCAACAGGGGTATAAAGGCACCAGCCGATGCCATTTTCTTCAGTTTTTCTTGCCCCGGATGTCAGATGCACCCAGAAGGAAGGCAATACATAAATATGTGTGGTAATGCAGTGCAACATAGTCAAAATACAGTAGTTGCAAGCAAATACATCACAAATGAATACCCCAATCAGGTTGTATGAGGATATGTTAGCCTATAGGCCTGTCCCAAGAGGGGAAGGAGGGAGGGAAACCTGGACTGCAGCTGTATTAGCACTCGAACATCTACATTTATGGTAGGTACAAAACTGTACTATGTTCATCGTGCATACAGCTGCAGTCATAACAGATGGGTAGAATCCCAAAGCTAGAAAAAGGGTGGTAGGCACTAGTTGTAACTAAGAGGAGCCAAAATGCCCTGCAAGACTGCAGTGGCAAAACCTGCTCTAGATTTGGAGTATAATGGTAGGTTGTAGTGCTTGGAGAAGGTATGCACAGAACTCCAAGTGGCTGCTTCCAATATATCCTTGGTAGGAACTCCTCTGAGGAAGGCTGCAGAGGTGGCTGTGGCCCTGGTGGAATGAGTTCTAATGCCTGTAGGAACAGTTTTGCCATGAAAGGAACAGCAAAAGCGTATGCAGTGGGCTATCCATTTTGAGATTGTCTGTTTGGAAATTGGCTTTCCTTGAGCTCCTACCGCATAGGCCACAAAGAGCTGTTCTGATTTTCTGAAAGGCTTTGTTCTGTCCAAATAATAACGCAGTTGTCTGTGGATGTCCAAGGAATGTAGTAATCTCTCCCCTTTGTTTTGAGGATTAGGATAAAAAGTAGGTAAATGTATGGCCTGATTTAAAGCTACCCTGGATACCACTTTAGGCATAAAGGACGGGTTGGTTCGTAATGAAACTCTGTCCTGATGGAAGATGATAAAAGGCTGGACAGCCATGAGAGCCTGTAGTTCTGAAACTCTATGAGCTGAGGTGATAGCCAGAAGGAAAGCGGTTTTCCAGGACAAATATTGCAAATCTGATGAGGCAGCTGGCTCAAAGGGAGGCAAGGTCAGTTTTTCCAGAATGAAATTAAGATCCCAAGCAGGTACTGGTTGTTTCCTTGGAGGCCTTAAATTCTTAGCCCCTCTGAGGAACTGTCTTAAGAGAGGGTGAGAGAATAAAGGTGGATCAGTGTTGTATTCTGCAGAAATGGCTGAGGCATGGATTTTGATGGAGGAGAAAAAGTCCACTGCTTAGCAAGTCAGCCAAATATTGTAGTATTTGAGGTAAATTCAGTTTTCCAGGATCCAGGCCCTTTTTCTCATTCCAGACACAAAAACGTTTCCATTTTGCGGAGTAAGCTTTTCTAGTTGATGGCCTTCTGGCCTCCAAAATGACATCCTGCACCTCCTTGGAGAGTAGGGTCTGTTGTGATGCTAAGGAATCTTCCATGCGGCTAGATTGAGTGTTTTTAGATGGCTGTGAAAAGTTTTGAAACTGTGCTGAGTCAGAAGAAGAGGCATTAGAGGCAGGGTCCATGGTGGGAAATGCATCAGGCTCCTCAGGAGTGGGTACCAGTGATGCCTTGGCCAGTCTGGAGCAATGAGAATCATCTTTGGTCTGTCTGCTCTGGTCTTTAATAGAGCTTTGGGCAGCAGAGGAAGAGGTGGGAAGGCATAAACTGTCATTGATTTCCAACTGAAAGAGAGAGCGTCCACTCTCCAAGCCTTTGGATGGGAGATCCTTGAGCAGAATTTTGTCAATTGATGATTCTTGTGGGAGGCAAAGAGATCTATGTCTGGCCTTCCCCATTCTTGGATTATTTCTGTAAAAACTTTTGGATGCAACTTCCATTCATGTGGATCTGTCATATTCCTGCTTAGGTTGTCTGCCAGCGTGTTTTCCTTGCCTGGCAAGTACTGTGCTTGTAGTTCCATTTGTAAGTCCATGGCCATGTTCCAAAGTGACATGGCCAGTCTGCATAGGGGGTAAGAATGTGTTCCTCCCTGTTTATGTACCACATAACTGTGGTGGTGTCCGTTCTTATCAATAGTTGACCTGGTTGTAGAAGGTCCTTGAAAGCTATAATAGCATTTATTACTGCTAGCATTTCTTTTTGATTGATGTGAAGGTGCTTTTCTTTTTGGGATCATTTGCCCTGAATGCACCAATCTGTCATGTGCCCCCCCAGGCGTAGTCCGAGGCGTCTGTTGTGATGACTTAATTTGCTTAAGGCTTGCTGAATGGAAGACCTGCGTTTGTTTGACATGCTTGAGCCCACCACAGAAATTCCTTTTGCAGACATGGAATTAGTGGTATTATTGTTTCCAAACTGTGGCTGTGTTGAGACCATATGTTTTTCAGGTACCATTGCAGTTTCCTCATATGCAGCTTTGCACATGGAATTAGTAAGATGCAAGATGCCATGAATCCCAGAGCCTGCAGGATTTTCCTTGCAGTCAGCCTGGTGCAATTTGCTAGTGTTCTGAAGTATTGAATTAGTTGCCCCTGCTTCTCTGGCGTGAGGTAGGCCATCTGGGTGTTTGTGTCCAAACTGGCACCCAGGAAAATTATCTTCCAAGAGGGTATTAGCCTTGATTTCTTTTTGTTGACCGTGTATCCCAGAGAGTTCAATAACATTATTACATAAGCCAGATGTTTCAGAAGAATGTGCTTGCTGTCCGCTTGGATCAGGCAGTCGTCCAAATAGGGGTATATTTGTATCCCTTGAAGTCTGCAGTAGGCAATTACTGATGCCAGGCATTTCGTGAATACTCTGGGCAGTAGATAAGCCAAAGGGCAATGCAGAGAATTGATAATGAGTTGAACCTGCAAGAAATCTGAGGTACCTTCTGCAATTTTGTCTGATTGGGACATGCAGGTATGCCTCCTTGAGGTCCAATGTTACCAGCCAAGACTCCTTGCCCAGCATGGGAAGAAGTTGCTATAGAGTGAGCATCTTGAATTTTGATGCAGTAGAAATGTGTTTAGGATGGATAGATCCAAAATAGGTCTCCAATCTTTTCCCTTCCTTGGCACCAGAAATAGCCTGGAATAAAACCTTGACCTTGTTCGTGCGTAGGTACCTCTTGAATAGCTTTCCTGTTTATGAGATCTGTAATTTGCCTTTGTGCCTCTGCCCTTTGATTGCGTGGCAGGTTTGGCATGCCTCTCATTTTTGGAAGGGTGTGAAAATGGAATTTGTAGCCTCTCTTTATAATGTACAGGATCCATTTGTCCTTTGTGACAATATGCCAATTTTTTGAAAATAATGCCAGCTTTCCTCCTAAAGGGGCTGCCATTTGAGACCTGGTTGGCATGCAAAGGGGAAAGTCATTGGGTTTGCTTTCTGAAAGATTGCGAGTTGTCCTCACCACCTCTTTGTGTAGGAGCTTGCCATTGTCTGCCTCTAAACGATCCTTGGGCTTGTCCTCTGCCCCTCGGGCGCCTGTATCTGCCTCTTTGGGGTCTGTCTGTGGCAGGAAAGGACCAGTTTTTGGAAGGCCAATTTCTACTGAAACGTGGGGGTTGAACCTGTAGAAATTCTTTCATAGTTTGCATTGATTTAGCCTTTTCCTCCATTTTCCTTAATACCTCCTCAGCATTAGCACCAAATAGTACATCCTTTTGAAGAGGGGCGTCTAGTAATTTAGCTTTGACATGATCAGGCAAGGCTTGTTCCTTGCGCCAGGCATGCCTACGTATGACTGATCCTGTAGCAGCAGCTCTACATGAGGCCTCTAGAGCATCAAAACCACATTGTAAGGTATGCTTACCCACTTGTTCTGCACTATGCATCAAATCCTGCAACTCCTTCAAGTCTGGTTGTTCAGGTTGTGACATTTTACTTTTCAATTGTGATAAAAAACTGTTGGTATTTTAGCATATGAAACTGACAGTTTAAGGCCCTCATGGATAAGGTAGCCAAGGTATATACCTTTTTTCCCCACCTTTCTAAGGATCTGGAATCTCTCTCGGAAGGCAATGGATTTTTAGCAATGGAGGCCTTAACTCCCTTGGGGCCCTGTGAGATGGTTTCTGGGTGAGCAGCATGGCTTTTGTATAGAAATTGGTGTGAGTCAGGAACCCTGTAGTACCAGTCAGGCTTAACTGGAGCTGGAGGTAGAGAGTCCGGGTTAAGGCAGGCCTCCGAGTAAACATCATCTAGAATGTCCAAGACAGGAGGTATAGCCAGAGGCATGTGCTGAGGTAGCAAGAGAAATTCCCTGAGCCTTTTCTTGGAATCTGAATAATCCTGGCCTTCCCAGTGGAAGTGTTCTCTTAAGGTATACAAAGTTTCCCCAAATGAGTAATCCTCAGGGGGGATACAGAAGGGATGGACTCCTCCGCATCAGTCTTCAAAAGGGGAGTAAGAATGTTCCTGATCATCAGAGTGCTCTGAAATAATGGAGCCCTGATCAGAGGAGAGAGAATCTTCCTCCACTCTGGGCCTTTTGTCCGGTGGAGGCGGAGAACCTCTGATAAGAGTAATTAAATCCTCAGCCATTTTAAGCATCTGTTTCTTAGGCATGGGGCCTGGAGATGGGCCCTGTGTAGCTGGTCTCTTAGAGTGCATGGTAGCTTTAGACGTTGTGAAAGCTTAGATGGAGAAAGAAGAGGAAGGTCTGAAGACAACTTGAGTGGAGGTGGACCTGTCCACATTCTGAGTTTCAACGCCAAGAGTGGCTTCGCCAAATTTTCGTAATCTCAGGAGCTGGCCGACCGGCACTTGCGAACTGCTTCTGCTTCAGGCACCGCGCGGCAAGAAAGACTGAAGAAAATGGCGTCGGCTGGTGGCTTTATACCCTGTCGCACGGACGTCAGGGAAGAAGCGACGACAACCGACGCCGGACCTAGACTTTGGAATTCGGCCGACCGAGGACCCGCCTGACGGCAGGAGAACCCATCTGTTATGACTGCAGCTGTATGCACGATGAACATCTGGAAACTGTTCTGTACTCTCTGCATTAGAGACTTACAAAGCATTGGACACACCATGTTGCATCATAAAAGGCACACGTGGGGCACTCAATATAACACTCACCAGAACAAGCAGTGGCCGTCAATAAGGAAATCTAGCAACTGTAATACTAACAGAGCTCACTTAACTAAATACACGGTGTGCCAATCGCCACTCATTGATCTTTTGCACTAAATTTGCATAAAAAATAAGTTGGGGAAGGCACTTTGCACCTTCGGAAGAAATTCCGTGTTACCGTCTGTATGAAGAGGAAATTTTACATAGATCTGTAGGCCACATTTTCTAAATATATTCAGGGGAAAAAAATCATTTCTGAAAAATATGTAAACGTGACCTTATGCTTTATAAGGTTGTCACAAGCAAACAGCATTGAATACTGCAAAGGCATACATGATGAAAGGCATTTTAGGACAGATGTACTGTTCTGCACCCGAGAGAGATATGCCAATCTATGGGTGCCTATAACTCTTTGGAAAGTTATGGTCCTGAAAAAAAAATGTTAAATGAAGAATACAACATGAAATGTCAATTAAAAAAAGCTGAGTTGTGTTTTAAACCGAAAATGCTCATATTTTAGTATTTCTTAGTTATACAAGTAATGCATCATGTGATGACATTTCCATCAGGAGCTAATAAAGTTAAAAGTAAATTACAGGCAATATTTGGTGGTATGTATGTACTACACTGGTAGTAGTGGTGGCTATTCTTGCATTACTTTCTCATATTCAGTGATACTGCACTGAATATGTAAAAGTTAATAGCAGGAGTGAGGCATATACCCTTTCCCTGGCATTGTGCAGTCTTAGAGTTGGCATTTATAACTAGAAGGAAGAGGTGTGATTACAAGGTGCAAGGGCCCCTTTTTATTCACTAAAAAATAATTCAGAAGCTACTTTCAATTGATAGTCAGGCACTCACATTCTTTATAAAACAAGTTATGGTAATGCTGGCACAACAGAAACATAACACTGCAGAGAAGCAGGAGCATACTCTTCTCTATAATGTATATTGCATGGTATCAACACAGTAATAGAGAGTAAAACACACTAAATTAACACACAGTACTAAAGACCTGACACACTGGGTATACAAATACAGGGCAAGAGGCACTGAAGATTCAAGTAAACAATCAAGTACAGCAACACTCTGCACTTCAAAGACACAAGTACAAGTCAGATTCCATTAAAAAAGTGCCATATATACATACACCAAATTCCCCATGCCCTGGGGCTTCCAAAGTAACTACAACATTACCTGCATTCTAGACACAGAAAGAACAGAAGGGAAAGTACTCACAAGATACATATGGGTTTTATCCTGAAATGCATACTGTAACTTTGGAATCCAAGGACTACAAGCTTGGGCCAACAAGTTGCGTTCCTCTTCAAAGAATGCTACCTGAAAAGGAATAAAATGAGTTTTACTTTAAACTTCTTTGTATTGAAAAGCTTTACCAAGATGAACATGCTACCCACTACTAAGAAAAAGAAGTTATGTACCTACCATAACGTTCCATGTTAGTTGTCTCCTTTCGCCTTCTTTCTTGCTGGTTGGGTTCGGAGCCAATCCTTGGCTCCGACTCAGCCATAATCTAAAGCTCGAGAGCTACATACTGGCTCGAGGCCTCCCCATATCCCATGATGCCTGGCGCTAGAAACCCAGATCTCGTTTGGTGAGACTAACAGCAGACAAAATAATGAAGGAAACCTATCCTATCAAAAATAAGCCCAATTATAGAGACTACTAGGTAGAGTAGGATAGCCAGAGAAGACTCATCCAGTGTAAATCAATAGAGAAACTCTTCTCGGTCTAGTAGGATAGGGGGATGGAGGGTGGGACGCAAGGAAGAAGGCGAGAGGAAACTAACATGGAACGTTATGGTAGGTACATAACTTCTTTATGTTAAGTTGTCTATCTCGCCTTCATTCTTGCTGGTTGGGACAGCGTCCCTAGCACCTGATATCCTGGATGGCTCAGTGGAAAAGACTCTTCAGAATAGTGGCACCAAAATCAGCTCTACTCCTGGAAACCACGTCCAACTTATAATGCGAGATGAAAGTATGAGGATTTGCCCGCGTGGCTGCTGCACAAATAGATTCCATGGGCAACCTAGCTTGAAACGCAACAGAAGTGGCTAATGCTCTGGTGGAGTGGCCTTTAGGTTTAACAGGCAATTCTTTCTTCCTCAGGTGATAAATAAAGGTTATGAGAGAAGTCAGCCACCTAGATAAGGTTACTTTTGATACCGGTAGGCCTTGTTTGCCCTCTGCATAAGATAGGAAAAGCTGCTCCAATTTTCTGAAGTCCTTAGTCCTATGCAAATAAAAGCGCAGTTGCCTGTGAACATCTAATTGATGTAATTTATATTCTCCCCTGTTAGAATAGTTGGGAAAAAATACAGGAAGGTCAAAGGACTGGTTCAAGTTATTCTCAGAAGAGACCTTAGGAAGGAAGGAAGGAAGGAAGGAAGGATTAGTCCTAAGAGAAACCCTGTCTTTGTGGAACACTACGTACAGGGGACGGATACAAAGAGCCTGCAGTTCAGAAACTCTTCTCGCTGAAGTAATTGCTACCAGAAAAAGTGTTTTCCAAGATAAAAACTTCAAATAACAGAAAGCTGCAGGTTCGAAGGGGGGCAAAATTAGAGAGGTTAGAATCAAATTCAGATCACACGGGGTTGGAGGATCTCTAACCGGGGGCCTGAGCAGAGTGGTTCCTCTGAGGAAGGCCTTACAAAGCTTATGAGACATTATACTACTTTCTGAAAGGCCAATGTGAAAATTTGAAATTGCGGCTAACTGCACTCTAATTGTAGCGGAAGCAGACCCAGAATGAAAGAGCTCTGCAAGAAATTCCAGGATGTGATGAACAGGGGTTGAAAAGGGGTCTATATTTTTAGCCTCTGCCCAAGAAGAAAAACGTTTCCACTTACTAGCGTAAGTTTTTCTAGTGGTAGACTTGTGCGATGATAAAATGATTTCACGCACCGATTGGGAGATATCAGGAAGCCTGGCTAGGGTTGGAAGTGGAGCAACCAAGCCATGAGCTTGAGAGATTGTAGAGAATGACGCAGCCCGCCCGATTGATGGATCAGGAGGTCTGAAGTTTGGTCCAGAGTCCAAGGCTGCTCGATAAGATGATGATGAAAGAATGGAAACCATATTTGTCGAGGCCAGCACGGAGCAATGAGGATCATTCTGCAACCCAATATGGTAGCTTTCTGTATCAGCTTGGGAATTAGGTGAAAAGGAGGGAATGTGTATAGAAGTCCCTGAGGCCAATCGGGGACTAAAACGTTTCTGGGGGGATGCTCTTGTTGATGGAAAGTCATTGAGTTTGGAA
>NC_056733.1:626899229-626920807 GCF_019279795.1 Protopterus annectens
CACTCAGGGCAATCGATTATATACATTGGAAACAACATCCAAGATCTATGTAAACATGCAAAGGGGTAAACATGGAAATCTAAGCAGACATAGGAGACAGGACATCATGGAATTCTGCAATGACAGAAACAATGAAACATGAACAAATGTGACTAAAGCTTAGAAAGGAATATTTTAGAAGACTAAAATTAATACTGAAAACAGCGATGGCGTCTAGGAACAAAGTCCAAGCTATAAACCAATTTGCTCTTCCTGTCCTAACTTATAGTTTTGGAGTGATTTACTTGCCCCAAAAGGTGTTGGATTGGATGGACAGGAACACAAGAAGGATGCGCCATGCTTATTAAATGATTTATAAAAAACAGTGCATAGCAAGACTATATATTCCCCTTTCTAAAGGAGGTTTGGGCCTTCTCGAAATTGTTTACATGTATAGATCTACAATCGTAGGACTGCATACATATCTGCTGACCTCAAGATTCAAATGTAGCGAAAGTTTTAAAACATGAGGAGAATAAGTCTAAGACGACTTCCCTACTTAGTTTAGCAGAAGCACATCAGTGTCAAGCGGGAATGGAAATTAAACCAGAAGTAGATTAAAATCAGGCACCAACTGAATGTGCAAATAACAAATGAATATAACGTGAAGGATCAAATGAGAAGGCAAGAAATGCAGAAAATGCATAAATGTAGTTGCAAGTATAGAAAACACTTAGAATAACCTCATGTTGATCAGGACTGAACACAGGAATAGTTAAGGAGAGGTGAATTTAAACAAAGATGAAAGGTTAACATTGGTGGCCCAAGATGGTGACCTACGTACACAGTGATTTACCAAGTCCATTGAGCATGTGTGAGAAACAGACAAATGTAGGTTTTGTAAAACAGAATAGGAAACAGTTGCACATCTTGTAGCTGGCTGTGATGTACTAATGGCAGAAAGACAGTATACTGAAAGGCATAATAATGTGGCAAGACGGTTGCATTGAGGATTCCACAAACATTGTAATACTGAAGCAGATGAAAAAACACTACAAACATCAGCCACAAAGCATTATAGAAAATAATGAAGTTTATATTACTTGAGATCACCCATTATCAACAGTTATAAAAATAGATGTGGGAAAACCAGATATAGCAATCTATGAAAAGAAGACAAAAGTAGCATTAATCATAGAAATTGCTATACCCAGTGACTACAGTGTCTTACATAGAGAGAGACAAAAAGTCATAAAATACCAGGATTTGCATGCAGAAACAAGGGCAATGTGGAAAAAGGATACTCTGTCCCAAAAGTAGTAGGAGTAACGGGTCTTATAAAAAATAATTTACAATCACACTTAGATATGTTACATACATGCAACTCCATATGAACTGAAGGAGGAGTCATTACTGGGCACATTGTGGATGCTGCGGAAAGCACCTCTGGCTAACAAAGATTGAAATAATACTAATTTCATTAACTTCAATCATACTTTGACTTGGGAATGAGGTCCATTCCAGTCATTGTATTAGAAACCCAAAAGATTTGGAGAAATTAAAAAAAGAAAGTTAACAGTCACTTTATTGCTTCCCAGCTTAGAGAGTAGTACCTTCTCCATGTCCACCTACTGAGTCACTTATGGCTAAGACACTGTTGTATGTGGCAGCATGCTGAGGTAGCCTTAACAACTTAGATATGTAGCTTGGGTGCACTTTGCTAGGAGAAGAAATACTGGAAGCTAGTATGTCTGTGTGTGTGCATAAGTGTGCATGTGCAGGGAGTCAAGTGTAAATATGTGGCAAAGATGTCGTTCTACTACTCTGTTGCCTTTGAGAACTGGAAAGGGATTTCATCAGAATCTATGAGCTTAGTGTTTACACTGGATTGCAAGGGGTATGGGCAGTATGCTGCTTGCTGATGACTGCGATAGGTAAGGTAGTACCCTCCAGTTTAAATAATGTTTATCCCTTCAGTCAAAGGACTTTCTAGCTGGGCCAGCCACAGACCAGGTGGCCCAAAAGGAAGGATGCAGGGAACTACTCAGCCCGGTGCCTTTATTTGCCAGACTAAGGCAGCCCAAAGATACTGCGTGAAAACTGATACACTGTGAATAATAAGTAGTTGAAGGGATGGAAATCAACAGAGCTGCCTGCTACTCTAATGTTTAGGGGTACAGCTATGTAGTTATGGAATGGCCTCCCTAAAATGCCTGCCTTGCACACATCTTCAAATAACTGGCTTTAACTAGTCAGGGGTAATAGGTAAACAAATGGCTGCCTCCATTCAATCCATTTTTGAGGTGTTTATATTATATTACATCAATACTGATGTCGATCTAATGGCACGTATGTAAATGTCATCATTCTGGTTATGTTGTAAAACTCTGCAAATACAGACAAACAGATCATGCACAATGAAACAGAAAATGGCATTGCAAGGTGTTATGTGATAGCTGCAAGCAGCAGCAACAGGTAATCAAATGCTGTTCAAAAGCTGGCTGGTCAAATGTTGTGTAGTATTGTTATACAGTAGATAAGGATCAGAGAGAGCTGTACCAATCCTGGACACATAATAAAGTCTCTGATGTGACATAGCCTGAACAACAAACAGGAAAAAGAAGTTATGTCCTTACCATAACGTTCCATGTGGAGTGTTCATCTCGCCTTGGTTATTACACATGGGTTCGGAGCCGATCCTCGCTCCGTGCCGCTGACTGCAAGCTCTGCATCGAGAAGAAGCTCGAGGACATCCAATACCCACAATCCCCCTCTGCCTTTACCTCAGATCTAGTTTGCAAGCAAACCAGACATACAGCACGCACACCTGCTAACTATATACATAAAGTACATATATACAAACATACCAAGAGTATGATAGTAACAGCAATACTGCAATAGCAGAAGGAGAATACTCAGACCAGGCACCAAATCGAACGCTCTTCCTAAGGGTGGGAGGGTGGGAAGTGTAATAACCATGGTAGATGAACACTCCACATGGAACGTTATGGTAAGGACATAACTTCTTTATGTGAGAGTGTTCAATCTCGCCTTTGTTCTTACATCATGGGTAGCGCCCTAGCTCCATGATCCTGAGGAACTCAAGGGAGAACGTTCTTGAGCACAGTGGAACCAAAGGTTGCCCTATCCCTAGAAACCCTGTCCACTTTGTAATGAGAAATAAATGTATGTGGTTTAGCCCAAGTAGCAGCCGCACAAATGATGTCTAAAGGTAAGCGAGCTGCATGAGCCAAAGATGTAGAAATTGATCTGGTAGAATGTCCTCTGGGTTTTGCTGATAATGTTTGATCAGAATTCTCATAAACAAAAAGTGATACAATCAGTTAGCCACTTCGAAAGAGTTCGTTTCGTAACTGCAAGACCCTTTCTGCTGTCAGCAAAAGCTATAAATAGCTGATCAGATTTCCTGTGATCTTTTGTTCTATCCAAATAAAATCTGAGTTGTCTATGGACGTCCAGTTTGTGCAACATATACTCTAATTTATTAGAGTGGTCTTTAAGAAGGTGGGTAATTCGATGGACTGGTTAATATTACTAGTAGAACAAACTTTGGGAAGAAAGGATGGATTAGTGTGTAGGGATACTCTGTCAGAATGAAAAATTAAATAGGGATGTTTGACTGAAAGGGCTTGTAGCTCAGACACCCGTCTAGCCGATGTAATAGCCACCAGAAATAATGTTTTCCATGACAAAAATTTCAGAAACTAGAAGCTGGTTCAAAGGGTGGTAACATCAATTTAGAGAGCAATAAATTTAAATTCCATGGTGATGGGACTTCTGACTGGTGGTCTGATATGAAAAGAACCTTTTAAAAGGCTTTACAGAGTCTGTGAGCCATAATAGGTGCACCACTTTCTATATGATAGCTAGAAATGGCAGCCAACTGTACTCTTAAGGTAGCCGGAGAAGCTCCTTCCTGAAATAAATCGGTTAGAAATTCTAAGACCTTATTCAACGGGGCTGTAACAGGGTCCAGCTGATGTGACTCAGCCCAGATGACAAAACGTTTCCATTTACTAGTATAAGTTTTACAGTGGAAACTTTATGAGAAGCTACCAAAATATCTTGAACCGCCGATGTAAGGGGAATTGACCTGGCTGTGGAAGCGAGCAGCCAAGCTGCTAGATGGAGAGATTCAGGGATGGGTGAGGAACTCCTGACGAAAGTGAGTCAGTAGATCTGGCTCTGGGTCCAGCATCCAAGGTCCCCGAATGCGGTGGCGCAAGAGAAAGGGAACCAAATTTGACGAGGCCAGAACGGAGCAATGAGAATTATAGTCCTCTGAAGGTTGTTTGCTTTCTGCAGAAACTTTGCAATCAGGGAAATGGAGGAAAAGCATAAAGGAGACCCGGGGCCAAACGTGCACCGCCAGCGTCCCTTGGGACTTCCCTGGAGGGGTAATAGGGCAAAGTAGCTCCTGCATTTGGCGTTCATTGAGACGCAAACAGATCGCAGGTAGGCTGGCCCCATTTGCGAAAAATCTTCTCGCAACTGACTGTTTGAGGGACCACTCGTGAGGCAATAGAATTGTTGCCCTGCTCAGCCTGTCGGCTATGACGCTGGATGACCCGGGATGTGCGTTGCGATTAGAAAGCTTACCCGTGGACTCTGCCCATTGCCAAATTCTCATGGCCTCTCTGCATAGTTGGTAAGACCTGGTTCCCCCTTGCTTGTTTATGTACCAGACTACGGACATGTCTGTCTGAACTGCAATGGTTCCTGGAGGAAGAAGGGGAGCAAAGTGTTGCAACGCCAAAAACACTGCCCTCAACTCCAGAACATTGATGTGCAGATTGTACTCCAGATTGGTCCATTCCCCTTGAACTGTCTGTCCTTGAACGGTGCCCCACCCTATCAGGGAAGCGTCCGTGGTTATCGTCGCAGAAGGTGCGGGTAGCACAAATGGTCTTCCGCTGGATAGGTTGCAAGTCTGTAACCACCACATTAGGTGTGATTTGCACGCTGCTATCAATATTTTCGTGAGTTAGTGGAAGTTGTTGGAATGACCATTGTGCAAATAGAAGCCATTGTAGCACTCTCATGTGCAGTCTTCCCAATGGTATTGCTATGAGAGAAGCTGCCATGAGACCCAGAACTTTCAGAACAATTTTTGCTGGGGATTTCCTGGATGACAGCAGAAGGGAAATGTTGGATTGAAGTGCAACTATTCTTTCTGTTGGAAGTTTTAGAACTAACTGACGAGTATCCAACTCCGCTCCTATGAATAAGATATGCTGTGATGGCTGTAGCAAGGATTTCTCGAAATTTACTGAAATGCCAAGATGTGTGCAGAGTTGTAGGGAGTAATCCCTGGCATGTATCAGTTGACGCCTGGTGGTGGCAGACAGGAGCCAGTCGTCCAGATACGGAAACACCTGGAATCCTAGGCGCCTCAGATGAGACGCTACCACTGCCATGCATTTGGTGAAGACCCTGGGGGCTGTGGTCAGACCAAAGGGCAGGGCTCGAAACTGATAGTGACTGGCTCCCAGCCGGAAGCTGCAGTGATCTCTGGACGCCCTGGCCATTTTGATGTGGTAGTATCGCCCTTCAGATCTATTGAGCACATCCAGTCGTCCTTCTGTAAGAATGGAAGGATCGATTGAAGCGTGACCATTCGAACTTTTCCTTCTTGACAAAGGTGTTGAGATGACTTAGGTCCAGAATTGGCCTCCAGTCCCTGTTTTCTTTGGAACTAAAAAGAACCTTGAGTAAGTTCCGAATCCTATTTGGTCCGCTGGGACTGGTTGGATGACTCTTTTCTTAGCAGCTTTGAAATTTCTGTAGCTGCTGGGTCTCGTAGATGGGGTGGTACATCTGGGAGTTTCTTCTTTGGAATGGGGTGGATAGAAATGGGATTTTGTAACCTCTGGTAACAACGCTTTTACCCAATTGTCTGAAGAAAGGTTTGCCAGGCCTGAGGGTATAAAGCTAAGCGACCCCGACTGCCTCCAGAGCAGGACAGTCGGGCCTCCTCTCAGGAGTGCTGAAAAGGTTTGCCAGGGAGGTTATCCCTGTCACCTTGGTTTTGCGACCCCTCTGCCGCCAGGGCGGCGCCTTCCACCTCTGCCCCCTCTGCCTCTAGAGGGGCATCACCCTGTGTGTCTGGAAAAGATCTTTGGGGTTTTAAACCACATTTTCCCACCACGCTGCCCTTTGGGCACGGTCTAGAAGGGTGGAAAACGGACTCGACAGCAGACAGAGTCTTTCCCTCCTGTTCACACCGGTAAGTGGTCTCCTTTACTTTAGGGGCCAAAAGTGTGGCTCCATCAAATGGGGCGTTAGTAAAGGAAGACTTGAAGGCTTCAAGAACATAAGCGCATCCAGGATTGCCTCACGAAGAGCAATCGCTGAAGCCGCTGCCCTATTCGATCCTTCGGCTGCATAGGAAATCAGCCTCATGGACGAGTTCACAATGGACGTTAGGGTGTTGAGATGCGCTGTAACTTTCTCTGAGACAGCGGCATCTGTAGCACCCTGGAGTGGTATCTCCCAACTCTTTGACTAGATCCTCTGTAAACGTGTAAATGGGTCAAATAGTTCAGGGAACGCAGAGAAAGCAGCTGAACTGAAAATGCGCTCCCATATCTGTCCATGGTCCTAGAATCTTTGTTAGGCGGATGGACAGATGAGGAAGACTCCGACATCTCCTTTTCGCGTGGCCGCTGCCACCACCATGGCGCTCTACCGAACTCCTTTGGTAAGGTAAGCTTTGTCCTGTGGTGCCGTGATGTACTTATTTGGCTTCCTAGGGACAGGTTCCACCGTGTCAGGAGTCTCCACGCCCTTCGAGCAATCAATTCCATTAACTCATCAAAGGGCGGAGTGACCCAGGAGGAGGAAGGACGGCACCAAATGCCTTCAGCAAAACTGACTCATCCTCAGAAGGGGAGGGCTTGCCAGTCACCTCTCTGTTTAAGGATCTCCAAGATGTCAGCAAAAGAGACATCCTCTGAAGGTGACTTAGGGGACCCTTCTGACTCATCTAAGTCAGTATCAGATGTCAAGGATTCTTGTGGAGAATCCAAGTGTCTCCTCTTACACAGTCTTTTCCTGGGAACTTCTTCGTGGGAACATCCGAAGAAGCCTCCGAGGAAGAGGGGCACCTCCAGGGTGGCTGAGACACTGGTGCCCGACGCTTGGGCGTGCCGGGTGCAGAGGAGGATAACGGTCCTGCGGGAGGAGAAGCTGTACCTGCTGATGTGGTTGTCTGAGTAGACAACACCTTCCTCATGAGGTCGAGGCCCCGGTCCCGAGTCGAGGTATCTCCCGGTTCAAGAAATGGGAAGAATCGAAACAGGAGCGAGGCACCGACCGAGGACGGAACCGAATCGATCCGTGCCGAGGCCCGAGAGGAGAGTCGGAACGAAACATCGGTCCGACTCGTCCCGGAACCCAGGACAGATCTCGCCCGGTGACTCGGTACGGATCGGATGGAGTCGAGGTAAACGGTGCCGACCGAGAAAGACGGTTCTGGCACCGAGGGCTCCACAATCATCAGGTCAGCCTCTTCCGGCTCCGGCGACTGAACAGGTCTCAAGGAGGAACAGATGGAGATAACGGCAGGCCTTCAAGTCTCGACATCAAGTGAGAGGAGACCGAAATAAGCTTGGACAGGGCCGTATGCTCCATAAGTTTCTGCACCACCGGTCCACGCCGGTGTCGGAAAGGGCTCAAGAACGCGAGTCGAAGGGATCGAAGACGGGCCGACCTCAATAGAGTCGGTGGAGGAGCTCGTCACCGGTTCCAAGACTCGAGGCTCGAAACTGCCAACAGTTGAATACCGGCCCGAAGTCTGTGGAACCGGTGATCCAACTAAACTCGAAGAGCTCGGAGCCGATGTCTTTGGCTCCGACGCCTTCGACCTTCAAGACTTGGATGCCTGGTCTGAAGCATCCAAGGCTTCCTGGAAAGAGGGTTTCAGCAATCCTCTATCCATCAGTTTCCTGCGCCTATCTGTCATGACCCTCCCACTAAAAGAGTGACAAATAGAGCAGTCCTCTTGTAAGTGGAGAGGGCCAAGACAGTAGACACAGGAACTGTGGTTGTCTGTGACCGACATTTTTTGGCCACACTGACAACGCTTGAAGCCAGATTTTAATTTTTCTGACATGACAACAAGAAAAAATGACAGTCCAGTAATTAAGAGTCACTTCCAAAGAGAAAAACACAGTCAAATCCGGTATATGTGTCAAATCCTGTAATAAGCACTACACAATATTTAGTCCTAGTTATTTAAGTAGGGGAGGTAGGTCTAAAAACTCTGTACCCTTTAGTTAAACTAAGTAACTAATCTAAGGAACCGAGATATCAAAGTCCACTCACACACCTACTCTAACTATTCATTGACTATAAGAAAAAATATTTTTTTGAAAATTTTAAACAGAAAGAACAATTCTTATCTGTAAAAGCCTCGAGCTAGTCCCCAGCGTCATATGCAGCAGCGGCAAACTAGATCTGAGGTAAAGGCAGAGGGGGATTGTGGGTATTGGATGTCCTCGAGCTTCTTCTCGATGCAGAGCTTGCAGTCGGCCGGCACGGAGCCGAGGATCGGCTCCGAACCCATGTGTAAGAACAAAGGCGAGATTGAACACTCTCACATTATAGTATTGTACAACTGTCCAAAAGTAGCATGCTATCAGAATGGTCACGTTTATATACAAAAAAAACCCCCATAAAACAGCCTCACAGAAAGGCACTCCATAAACAGCCAAGACAAGGTTGCACTTAGCTTGGCAACATACAAATCTGCCCCATAAACATGTACTCTATTGCAGCAGATCTGAAAGAACAATTGCAGACATCTCAAGGATATAAAACTGAAGTACAGTCAGTAAGTTATGTTAGATAATGGGCTCGGAGCATGAGTGCTCCTTACTGGATTGTTCAACATTCCACAGCAGGATTTTAATCTACAGGTCTCACCCAGTAGAGAGAGAGAGAGAAAAAAGTCAGCTGCTACATAATAGCATAATAAATCATTGTAAAGGCCAGACTGAAAAACAAATTGTCATCATCTTGTTTACACTTGATAAGCAAGTATGGAAATAAAATAAAAACAAATGGAACAAAGTAAATTAATAGCAACAGCAGTAACGAGCACTTGTCATCTCCCTTCCATTTGCTAAGCACTTAGTGAGTGCAGGTGGGGGTGGGGGCTTAGAAAGCAATATCAATACTACCACAGCAGTTACTGTCAGGCCTGCTACTTTCCCTTCCCTTCCCCTCATGGTTAGCAGGAAGGAAAAAAAATTACTGCAAACAGCAGCTACATTTACAAGCAGTAATACATGTGTATAGGGAGAGGGATGTAATGCTTTGTACTGTAAGTGATTATTGATACTTATGATATTTCAGGTTTATACAATCAAAAGAGTGGCTGTAATTGCTAGGCATAGCTGTGGGTGTGTTTCTGTGCATAGGAATTTATCTGTCATCTGTGTCGCTTTCTGCAAATGTGTGCATGTGTGTTCATCTAAGTTTCTGAGAGAGACGTGTTTATGTATATATATATATATATATATATATATATATATATATATATATATATATATATATACACACACACACACATGTACACACACACACACACACACACAAATTAACCATGGCTTAAAAAAACACCTCATCCAATCCTGGTCGTGTACATATTCATCACAAGGTTGAGACTTTGTGTTGACTGTACAATACTCTTAAAGTACTCTTTCAGCAGAATACACACTACCTCTCACTGAAATGACAAAAAAAAAAAAAAGTTGTGTTACCATAATGCTCAATCTGAGTGTCCATCTTCATTTTTCATTAACCTGAGGGGTCTCTGTTCTGACAACAGACAGGCCGCTCTCCAAGCTTGAGATTCCATAGTTGAGATCCTCCACTGCCAAATATTTGGTGAACACCCTGGAAGTTGTGGTGGGGCCAAACAGGAGTGATCTGTATTGGTAGTGAGCGGCTCCCGGTCTGAAATTTAGATATTGTCTGGAGCATCTGCCCATCTTTATTTGCTAGTTTACGTCCTTCAGGTCTACAGAGCACATCCAATTGTTCATCCTCAGAAGAGTTAAGATGGACTGAATCGTGACCATCCTGAACATCATATTCAAGGTGGCCAAGTCCAGAATCAGCTGTAAGTCCCCTGTTTTTTGGGCACTAAAATGAATCTCAAGTAAACACCCAATCCGACTTGATTGGGGGGAGAACATTTGCATGACTCTTTTGTCTAGTAGTTTTTCGATCTCTAAGACTGCATCCTACCTCTGATAGGGTGGAACATCGGGGAGGCAGTTTTTTTGTTTGGGAGTTTCTAAGAAGGGAATATAGAATCCTCTGGATATAATCCTTGGCACCCAGCGATCATTTGTGATGGCTTCCCAGGCTGCTAGGTGCAGAAAGAAGCTATCCCAACTGCCTGCAGAGGAAGGCAGCCGGGCAACCGTTCAAGAGCGCTGGAAGGGTCAGGCCCAAGAAAGTTTCCCATGATCCCTGGTTTTACGGACCCACTCTGCCGCGCGAGTGGCATCTTCCATTCTAGTTGTTCCCCCTCTGCCCCTTGGGGAAAAAAATCTCTCTGCACATCTTGAAAAGGACCCTGCAACTTACAAAACCATGTCATTTCACTCCCACACTGGTTCCTGGAAAAGGACCTTTGTGAGATAGAAAAACAGATCCCAACAGAAGATAGGGTCTTTCTGCCCTTTTCAGTGCAGGAGCGTGCGTCACTAACCATAGGCCCAAACAAAGTGATGCATCAAAAGCGGCATAGTTAAAGGACTGTTTAAAGGGTTCCGCAAACTCATATAGTCTCATCCAGGCATGGCGTCTTATGGCAATGCCGGAATCAGCCTCATAGATGGATGCATTAGCCAGTGATTGAAGGGTGACCAGTCTAGTGGAAAAGGTCCTCTGCTCCTCAGCAGACATGGATCCAGGGATGCGCAAGAAAGTGCCTTCACCAGATCTCTTTGTAGCCTCTTGAAATGTGATTAGTAGTTTAATGACCTCAATGTAAACATGGAATAGGCATAAACCCTTTTCCCAAATCTGTCCAACATTTGTGATTTTCTGTTCAGAGAGTGGAAAGAAGAGTTCTCTTGTGTGAGCTCCTTCTTGGTGGCTGCCATGACAACCACAGCTTCTACCAGGATACCCTTGGTCTAAAGGGTCCTGTCCAAAGGGGCACTCAAATTCTTGTCCATGTGGCGGACCTGAGGCCTCAGGCACCAGACCAGAATGGGGAGGGGGAGGTTCCAAAGTTCCAAAGAGGTGCACGCAGAGGCTCTCCCAGGGTGGGAAAGAACCCTCTTCACCACCTCAAAAGCAGAAGAGATCCAACCCTCCAAAAGCAGTCCATTTAGGGCTGAAGCCACTGAAGCAGACACCTCCCAGAAGGGGCTGAGCCATCCATTCGGAAGGGGGAATAGGAGCAGAGCTGTCAAAAGCAGACGCCTCAAGGGGGACAGACGGCTCCAAAAACTTCAGAGTTGACATCAACTCTGTGGAGCCAACCTCGATGCTACTGCTCCAAGGCACACACTCAGCTGACATGGTCAGGGCTGAGCATGTCGAGGAAACAGTCGGCGGTGACAAAGGAATGTCAATCAGATGCAACACCCCGGCGCCTAAGACCAATGGAACCAACAGCTCAGACACCGAAGGAAGGGTCAGAGAAGGGGCTACTGGTCAGAAAGGGGAACCCCCTCACAGATCCAGATGTGGAAGGAGCGGACACAAGCTCCATCTGGATCCTGGCCTTGAGGAACTGCCTTACCTGTCTGCCCACGACCTTGGAGGTAAGACTTCAGGAGACCTGGAAGAAGGGGATCTTGGAGAACTCCTGGGTGAACGGGAGGGAGACCTCCAAGACAGTCCAATCAGCACCGAGTTGGGAGCCAAAACAGAAGCCGGAAACTACCACAGAAGTTAAAGTAGGCCCCAAAGCCACAGAAGATTATCATTGCGGAGGGGAGGAGATAGGAGCCAAGGACCCCGGATCAGAAAGGGTCAGTTCCGAGACTTTCTGAATCTTCTTGGGCAGCTCTCAGAAAGACCTCATGGGTGAGCTTTTCCTGCTCTCCCGGGCCTCATGGGATTATTGGGGGGGTGAGTCTCCAAAGTGGAAGGAATGCCCAAAAAGGAGGAAGGAGGGAGCAAGCCCTTATGGATAAGTTTGCTCCTTCTATCTGCCAAAGCCCTAGGGTAGAATCTTTTGTACACCTAACAGTGGGCATCCAGGTGTGCAGGCCAAGGCAGTACACGCAATCTGTGTGGGCCTCAGACAAATGCATCTTATGCCCACAGGAAGTGCACTTCTTGAAATCAAGGAGTTTCTGATCAGCCATATGGAACTTTGAATGAGGAGTCGACAGACAAAGAAAAAGGGCTTTATTTTTTATTTATTTATTTTTTTAACTAAAAAGAGGGAAAAGAAAACTATAGTGAGAGAAACCTGATTAAAGATAGGAAACAAAAGGATTCAGAGGCAGAATAAAAACTACTTACAGGTAAGGAAGACAGAGTAGGAAGGCAGAAGAAAACAGTACACAAAATATTCGACAAGCACTCAACATTTAAGAAATTCACGAAGGAGCTCAGAGCCCAGTAGCCTCACTGCTGAACGCAAGTGCGGCAAACAAAAATCTGAGGTAGTGTGGGGGGTGTGGCATTGAAGGGAGGAGCTCAACTCTGGAATCTTAAGCTTGGAGACTGGCTGGTCGGTTCCAAGGGTTGAAACGGAGACCCCACAGGTTAATGAAAATGAAGATGACAACATCAGATCAATTTTTATAAGTAACTGCCTGTACAATCCATTAAGATGCAAGTGTGCTTCCTCTTTAGTAAATTACACCTCTGTAAAATCTTAGAATGTATAAATGTAACTACTGTTTGTGTACAATTGTAAATACAAATGTAACTACTCTGTGTTCAACCGGAACTTAGAATAATGCAATGTAAGCTAATGGAGCTTTTCTCACTGGGCCCTCGCTGAAAATGGGTATTACCCAGTCGGATTTTTGCACGCGCGTGTGTATGCACATTACATATGTATATAAATATCCACATGCATGCATGCATGATTAAATACTCCCATAGCTTATCTTTTGATGTAACATACCTCCTCGAAACAAAGGACACCTGGAAGGTCCATTACTTTCTTTTAACATCTACCATGTCAAACATTATTATTTGTTTAATGAGCAGCCAAAAATTCCCACTGTGTAGTAAAACAGCAGCAGTAACTTTTGTGGAGCTGCCTTAAGGATAAACTGTCAGATGAAAAATAAGCAGACAACACTTTTCACACTATGTAACAAGGTCACAGTACTTATATGGACAGTGCTTATTTAAGTGCAACCAATCAGATTAATATACAACTATCCGATGCAAATTTACTGCAGTGCAGACAGAAATAATAGCCGAAAACAATTACCACCAGTGCATTTTATGACAAAAGCAAATTTGTAAAACAAACACAGCAAACTATAAATATGTAACGGTTAGTAATTCAGACCGAGTACAATGGAGGTGCATGCACCTTATTCTGTACCCAAGTGGTTTACCTACGGTGAATGGGATAGGAAAATGAAATCCGTGCCTACTAGCAACTGTGGAGGGCTGGGGTCCCATTCAGAAGGTCGACTCTTAAGAAAGTCGAACGTCATATGGTCAAGACCATTTGATAGATTTCTGAAATATCAAAGCTTTTTAATGGAGATCTCAATACAGTAGGGATCAGGGAATCTACCCTCTTCCCCAATGTAGTGTGATCTTGGGAGTTGGTATATATATATATATATATATATATAATATATGCAGGGGGTTTGGGGAGTGCAGCCCCCCTGCAAAAACGTAGGTTTTTGTTGTTTTCTGAAATTCTGCTTTTGAAAAAGTCAATCGTATGGACTTGACCATATGAAATGCAAGGTTTTTGAAAAGTTGAGCTAAGTGGGATCCGAGAAGTGACACAGTAAACAATGCAGCTCATTTGATGATAAACAGTGGGTGGCCTTCTGAAGGCTCAAGGGCATGCAGCAGATGCAGCTCAGCCAGAAATGGCACCAAATTACATAATACAGTTTAGTTTAAAGCAAATATAAATCAGCCTATGGACTGGTAGAGCAGGTTGGCTTTGGTGCCACTATCATACCTCTTCCTCAGTAAATACTAGCTACACAGACCACCCCTGGCCAGAAATAAGTAGCTCAGGCCTTTGGCATACAATTCCTGTCCAGACAGTTGACCCAAATAAGTTCAGTAGGAGCAGTATCCAAGCAATTCAGCAAACCATTTCTGTACAGGTGTCTAGCACAGCAACATGGTAAATCACTCTTGGCAATACACCACAGACAGACCACTGCTAGACAGATAACTGTCCCAGAAATTCAAAAGACCACTTCAGGTCAAATGGCTAGCTCAGAAATTTAGCAGATAGCCTCCTTAACCAGACAGCAAGCCCAGTTCTCATTTTAAACTCAGTTTATGCTATCAATCTTATTTTATATTTTCTCCCAACATCTCCATGCGTTTTTCTTTATATGATAAGTCATCCACTCATATTCAGTTATTACTTGACCTGGTTCTCTGGAAAGGTTACCAAATTCTGTTTGATTCATCTACACCCGATATCAGTAATTAGACTACTGATGACTTCCAAGACAGATGCACATTGAGTAACAGCTTAACTCTAGCTCTCCCAGTGTGAAAACAAAAACTCAACAGAGAAGGCCAGTGGACTTTTCCATTTACGGGTAAATTTCTGTAGCTGGCTAGTAATTGTACTAACTGGATGCCAGTAAAAAGAGAAATACAGAGCACCTGGAATAAATCAGCTACAAAAAGCGAGGAAGAAATACTAAGTGGAGAAAGCTCTGCAGCTGTTCAGCAAAAAGCAATGCAACCTCCACACATGACTTCCAGTAACCTACACTACTGCACACAGACTGACCTGGTTAAAATAAATTAAACATTGACTGAGTATATAAACACAAACAACAAAAGGCTGGAAAAAATGGAAGAAGCTTTAAACAGATGTTCAGATGAGGTGATAAAGCTACAAAACTCAAGAGGCTGAAATGAAAAAAAGGCTGGCTGAATTTGAGACGAATTACGAAAAGATCTTTTAAACAATAATAGAATTAAGAGGACAGAGCTTGTAGGGAAAACCAGATATTTTCAGCTATACCAGAGAAGCTAGAAGGAACAGACTGCATTAATTTTATGAAAGCTCAAATAAGTAACTGGACTGGTATAACACAGGAGTTGATAGCTGAAAGGGCACATCATGTGTATGCTCCAAACCTGGCTATGAGAAAGCACCCTAGACTTTTAACAGTAAAGATGCAATCCTACCAGCAGGAGGAGTTGATTCTGACAAAACTGTGGCAGAAGGATAAAATACTAAAAGTGGGAGACAGCAGTGCTTGTGAAGCATGACAACTCGTTGTAAAACGAGCAGAGGATGAGTAAAATTCACTCCACTATTCAGGGAATGACAAAACGCAGGTGAGAGATTCAAACTGCTGTAACCAGCTGTCTTCAAGGTATTTTTCCCTGCAGGAACAAAATAATTTTTGATAAAATACATGCCAAGGATGAAATACATAAGTTTACCCAACAAAAAGTGAGCTATGAAACAGAAGGATATTCTGCTTCTTGTTCTTTTGGTAATAAAGACCACAGAGAGATTTGTACCTGTGAAACTCTTTCCAATGTTTCAATGGAAAATGTTGGAGAGAAGGAAGGGAAGCCCAAGAGTTGACTAGAAGAATCAAGAGTACATTGGAATGGAAGCAGATACAGTATTTGGGAGATGGAGATTGTTAAACCAGTAACAATGTGGGATTACAATGCAATAATTATATTTATAAAATATGACAGAACAAGAAAATCTGGAAATACAGTACTAGACTTTTTCAGAATTTGCTGGATTTGTAGAGGACTCTAAAGTATATGCCCTACTTCATGTCACTAGTATTCGTAAAAATGCTTTGGAGAAGGGAAGAGGGGGAGAAATTTATCTAAATAAAGAAAACATTTTTTTTTCTTAATAGTACTATTTCTGTATTATATGGTTTTCTTTGTGTGCTCTAAAGTAAAGTTTTCTCAGTTATTTTTAAATGTAATGGGGACTAAATAGGTGCTGCTGATCTTTTATTTTTCTTTATCCCTTCTCTCCTTCTTCTTGGTCAGTTTTAAGAAATGTAGGCACTGCAATGTAAAAAAAAAAAGACTGGTTAAAAGGGCATGACAAAAAAATAATTTGCTTTTTCTCATTCATGCATGGGGGAATGACTGGATTAAGGACCTTACATTGATTTAGTAATGCATTTTAAGAGAAAGCAAGTAAATGAAAAATAATGTGGATTATGAGGCTTTTTTTCTAGAAAGTTAATGTATGCTTAGTAGCAATTCTCGGACACTCTTGTCTACATGGAGACAACCTGATTGAGAGAAACTGGTTACAGTCTGGTAGAGAAAAAAATGAAAGAATCTGGCCAGGACAGAATGCTCTCTGAAAGCATTCAGGGGGTTTTCATAGCTGGGAGAGCTATAAAGATGACAAAACCAGTTAGCACTTAGTAGAAGCTCAGGCTGCACCATGCATTTTAGCATTGACAACCCTTCTTTTAGGTTAACGCAAATCTGTCACTTTGGGACATTTGTTCCTATTTAAAGGGTAAAACGTCAATATTTGAAGATGCACATAGTTGTGTGTATTAGTATTAAATTAATGGGTTTTAGGGGCTATTTGGGTTTTTTTAGGGCTTTCAATAAAAAAAAAGTTTTGTAAGATGTGACATAGGCTCAAATGGATATGACAAGAAACAGCTATATAATAATTCAACCTGCCGAAAAGTGTATGCATGTAACACAAAAGCTGGCACTAGACATTTAACAAAAAGATGTTGTACAGAACATAAAAGGTGGGAATAACTTTATAATACAATGTTGCTTTCTGTAATGTCTTTAAATGTCAATGGTCTCACAGATAAAAACAAAAAAAGAATACTGAACCATATTAAAAATGTAGAGTGCAAATAGCTATGTTACAGGAGACACACTTGAAAAGAAGTGAACATGTGAATTTGATAAAGGAAGGTTTTCAGGATGGTTATTCAGCAGAATACTTGGGACAAAGGAAAAGAGAAATATGTATATTAATTGCAAGAGGAGCTGCAATAGTGTTAAAAGAGGATAAAAAAGTTGATAATGGCAGATTTGTAGTGCTAAGGGACTACTGGCAAAGGAGGAGGATTACGCTGCCATGTATTTATATTCCAGTAAAACTGATATAATGAAGCTTAAGAAAATTCTGTGAGAAATAATTAGTTTTCAGCAAGGAATATTGCAGGTGGGGACTGGAATTTGATTTGCAGCAGTGAAGATATGTCAGGGGCTCAGAAGGCAAAGTATAACAAAGGAAGGTAGATTTTTGAAGAAATTTATGAAAATATTTGGCATGGAAGATGTGAATTCAGTAATCGGAGTTCAGAGTGAATTTGCATATTATTCCCCAAGATATACAAACTGGTCTAGGCTAGACAGAATTTACATTTCACAGGAACATATGCATTTAACTGAAGGTCTTGATACACACCTAATAACCATTTCATGCACCAATAACTAAAACAAAAACACAAAGTAATGAAATAAAAATGAGACATTGGTGCTTCCCACCTATCTGCTGAAAAAAAGAGGAATTTAAGGAATGTTTAGTGGAGATTATTCATGAGCTATTCAAGAGGACAGAAATTACTTCTGAAAATATAGCTAGGAAGAGGGATAAAATTAAGGTGGAGTTTAAAAAATAGTGTGGAAATAAAAGAAAGGGAGCTTTGGTAAAGAATTATTTAGAGGGACTGACAAATTCTAAAGTATTACAGAACAGGGGGAATATCGCAGAGCAAGAGGAAGATCAACTGCAGAATGCAGAAAGTACAGTTATGTACACTTACCATAAACGTAGATGTTAGAGTGTATTCACTGTTGCAGTCCCAACTAATGGGTTATCCAGTTCCCGGTAGCCCTCAGTCAGCCAGAATACCAAAGCTAAGTAAAAATTACATTGGGTGCCATTGGTTGTAAAGGACGTCAGAGCATCCAATACAAAAGGAGGCAGCAGACGTCACTTTCTCAGTCTTTCTTGCCCTAACAGTCGGGAGCCCCCAGAAAATAAGGCTTAAACCAAAAACAAATTTGGCAAATAACAAATTCAGCCTGTACCTCAGGAAAAGAGAATAGGAGAAGACCAAAAAAGGGGAAGAAGGGTGGGAAACCAGGAGTGCAACAGTGAATACACTCGAACATTTACATTTATGGCAAGTGTACACAACAGTACTATATTCATCGTGTTTCACTGTTGCAGTCCTAACTAATGGGTTGATTACCAAAGCCCAGAGAAAAAGGGGGGAGGAACCAACAGCATCAAGGGTTGGAGATAATGCCCTGCAACACAGCAGTGTTACATTCTCTAACCACACCCCTCTTCTTTTCCACATTTTTCACCCACAACTCTAAACTCTCACTCTACTACTTGAACCTCTGTGAACAGAAGACCATGTGGCAGCCTCCAAACTGTCATTAGTAGGGACACCCCTTAGAAAGGTTGCAGAAGTGGAAGCCACTCTTGTTGAGTGGGTCCTAACTTCGAGGAGTAGCGCTTACCATGAAAGGAATAACAAAAACAATGCAATGCGTCCAATCCATTTGAAATGGTTTGCTTAGAAGCCGCACTTACCCCTGGGCTCCAGGGGCAAAACTGACCAACAACTGTGCTACTTTCCGAAGGTCTTTAGTCCTGTCCAGGTAAAACCTGAGCTGTCTGTGCATATCAAGAGAATGTAGGATCCTTTCACTTTTATTTCAAGGATTAGGAAAGGAGGTAGGAAGGTACATGGACTGATTAAGAGTCAGGCTAGAAACCACCTTAGGCATAAAGGAGGGATTAGTTCTGAGAGAGACTATCTGCATAAAAAATAAGAAAAGGCTCCAAGGCCATCAAAGCTTACAGCTCCGAAACCCTCCTTGCTGAAGTTATAGCCAAGAGGAAGGTGGTGGTCTCTCCAAGAGAGAAACTTTAAAATCTGCAGGGCAGCTGCCTGCAAGGAGGAAGAGTGAGTTTCTCTAGAACAAAATTAAGATCCCAGGCTGGAGTAGGTGCACTTCTGGGAGGTTTTAAGTTGCAAGCACCTCTGAGAAACATTTTCATCAGAGGATGAGAGAAAATGGGTTGTTCAAGAGAACAATGAGCAGAAATGGGTGAAGCATGGATCTTGATAGAGGAAAAAGAAAGACCACTCTGAAGCAAATCAGCCAGGTATTCCAGGATCAGAGGAAGGGTTGGCTGAAAAGCAGATTCCCCTCTAGGCTGCATCCATTGAGAGAACCTTTCCCATTTGCCAGCATAGGACTTCCTAGTGCTAGGCCTCCTGGCCTCCCTCAGCACGTCAACCACCTGTTGGGAAAGGAAGGAAGAAAGGGAAGGAGTCATACAATGAGCCATGCTGCCAAATGGACAGACTGAAGATGAGGATGTAGAATGTTCCCCCTTTCCTGAACCAAAAGATCTGGCTTCAGTGGAAGATGCCAAGGAGGAAAATGGGAGAGACTGGCGGGCTAGCAGGATACCAATGCTGTCTGGGCCAGTCTGGAGCTATGAGAATACTCCTTGGTTGTTAGTCCCTGTTCTTCACTAATACTCTGTGAACAAGAGCAAGAGGAGGAAGAGGCGCACACCCGATAGCAGCGCCAGGGAAGGACAGAGCATCCACTTTCCATGCTCTGCTGTGATGCTGTCTAGTGCAAAAGAGAGGTAGAAGATGGTTGTCTGGGGAGGAGAAAAGATCCACTTGAGGCGTGCCCCAACGTTGAATGATGCTGTAAAAGGCTGCTCTGTTCAGCTGCCACTCATGAGGAGCCAGGGTTTGCTTGCTCAACTGGTCTGCCAAAACATTGAGCCTTCCTGGAAGAAACTGAGCTAGGAGATGCAGGCCCAGGGATGCTGCCATGGACCAAAGATTCATGCTTTGTCTGCAAAGGGGGCAACAGCGAGTCCCTCCCTGCTTGTTGATGTACCACAGGACTGTGGTGTTTTCTGTTCTGACAAGTAGGGTCCCTGGAGAAAGAAGATGCTTGAAAGCTAGTAAGGCCTGCTGAACTGCAATCAACTCTTTTAGATTTATGTGCAGGTACATCAGTTGGGCGTTCCAACGTCTCTGTATGCATCTGCCATCCAGGTGTGCTCCCCAGGTGTAGTCTGATGCGTCTGTAGTCAGACCTTGAGTGGGAGGAGGTCTTCGAAAAGGCACACCTTTGTTTTGTAGACAGGCTGTTGCCCACAATAGAAACTCCATCTGCAGAGATGGAAGCAGAGGAATCATCATATCCAGGTCCTCTGTGCGTTGACACCAAATGTTCTTGAGGTACCATTGCAATTTCCTCATATGCAATCTTGCATATGGAATCATGAGAATGCAAGCTGCAAAGAATCCCAGAGCTTACAGGCATTTCCTTGCAGGGATCTGGGACAGGCTTGCCAAGTCCTTGAAGTAAACTGAAAGAGTTGTCTGCTTCTCCTGGGTGAGATACATCTGGGCGGCTGTGTTCAAGAGCTAAGCTCCCAAGGAATGTTATAACTTGGATGGTATCATTTTTGATTTTTCCCTCGCTTGAGAGTGTAACCGAGGGAAGAGAGAAGAGTCTTTACAAATTCCAAATCTTTTAATAGCTGTTCCTGAGAACTTGCTTGAATCAGACAGTCGAAGGTACGGGTAAATCTGAATTTTCTTCTGCAAAAAGAAAAAGCAATGACTGGGGCCAGGCACTTTGTAGAAGACTCTAGGAGCAGTAGATAAGCCAAAAGGCAGCACAGAGAATTGATAATGTTGCTTGCCCACTCTGAAATAGAGATGTTGCCTGCAACTTTCCTTCTGATAGAGATGTGTGCAAAATAAGCCTCTGAGTTCCAAGATTACCAGCCAGGAATCCTTTCCTTGAGTGGTAGCAACTCAGATTCAGAGTGAGCATTGTGGACTTTAGAATTACTAGGAAAGAGTTCAGTAACACTGAGCTCTCCAAAACACTGCATTCTTTACTGAAAGCATTCAACCCATCTCTGTCCCTCCTGTCCTACCTTAGGATGCACCTACCATAGGGCTTTAGGTCTAACAATCAAAACCTAAGAAGCTATCAACTTCCCTCCAGGAAAAATTACTATCCTTTAACCTAGATGCTCTGGAACTCACTCCCACACATGATTACCTCAATCAAACATGTTTAAAAATCTCTTCATATGTATCTAAGGTCCCAGTGGGAATGCTCTTGCTCCCACCCTCATAAAAGGCCAAATGGGAATGCTCTTGCTCCCCCTCATAAAAATATGATTACATCTTCCTTACACTCATTACCTGATTGTACCTTATAAGCTTTTGTTCCTTACAAAATAACCATCTGTATGTGTAAAGCAACATCACTCTTCTCTAAATAGTATTGTTTGAATTCCTAAAGTTTGAGTTTATTTTTAATATTTTGAGTATTGTTTGTTTGTTTCCTGAAGATTCAACTCATATGTTTGTATCTTGTAC